>NC_053025.1:161409295-161694974 GCF_003073215.2 Triticum urartu
TCATAGAAGATTGTAAACACCAAGAGTAGTGTCCGGCTCTGCAAAATAAGCTTCCACATATTGCCATAGAGAGAATAATATTAACACAAATCAAATCTGCTAACGTATTCCATAGTGCGTCAACACACTACAGCCAAGTCCTTCACTCGAATCGTTTTCACTTTTCCACCTCAGCGTGTTTTGCGAGGCGGTTTCCTTGGCACGTCTTGTCAAAGCAGAGATCGTGTACCCCCCTTTTACGGGATTCTCATCAATACGGACGTGGGTAACCCAACCGCGCCACTTATCACGGCGCTTGGGAGGCAAGCGAGTTTTACTAGGCAGGTGGGGACGCACAACCGCATCCGCCCATATAAGGGGACAAGGATCCACCTTTTTACCTACGCCTTCTTCCTCCCTTTCCTATCCATCTCCTGCGCACCCGAGCTCCAGCGCCCAAGCCCGCACTTCCCACCTCAATCTCCTCCAGCAATGTCCGGAGCGGGAGGCAAGTGGATGGTCTCCTCCATCACGGAGGGCAAAGTTAAGAAGCTAAGGAAGGCCGGATACCTGTCCAAGGACATCGCGCACCGGCTTCCCGAAGAGGGGCAGCTTCTCCCCACCCCAAGGCCCCATGAGAGGGTAGTATTTCCCCCCCACTTCCTCCGCAAACTGGGTTTTCCACTCCACCCATTTGTCCGGGGGCTCATGTTCTACTACGGCCTGAATTTCCACGATCTGTCTCCGAACTACATCCTCAACATCTCGGTGTTTATCGTCGTGTGCGAGGCTTTTCTCCGCGTCCGCCCCCCTTTCGGCCTCTGGCTCAAGACCTTCAACGTCAAGCCCAAGGTGGTGCACGGCAGCCAGGCGGAGTGCCGAGGCGCCATGGCGGGCAAGATGGCTAACGTCCTATGGTTCGAGGGCTCTTTCGTGGAGACCCTAAAGGGATGGCAATCCGGGTGGTTTTATATCACCGAGCCGCGCGATCCGGAATGGACCGCAGCCCCCAAGTTCCGATCCGGACCCCCCACGCGGCTTATGTCCTAGGAAGAGACGGGCCTGTCATGGGGTGACGAAAAAGAGGTGACCGGATTGCAAACATGCATCCAGTCCCTGGTGAACAAGCAAGTCCGGCTTGTTAATATAATCCAGGTTATGCTCGTCCGCCGGATCCTCCCGTGCCAACAACGGGATTTTAATCTGTGGGAGTTCGACCCGGCGCAGCATCAAACCCTCGGCAGGCTCTTCGACACGATGTACGAAGACGCCTGGAAGATGCTATTCAAGGGCGCCGAGGCTCCCACATCCGCTTCCGAGGATCGCGGATACAGCTCGCAGCGTCACGCTAGCGAGGTAAGTCATCTACACCTTTTACAGGATGTTAAGCTTTTTTCATAGTTTGACTCTATGCGGGATCTAAACTCCCTTACCTTTGACAGGCTTGGCGGGCGATATCCGGACCGATTAACTGTCCGGCTTCGCTGCCCGAAGACCCAGCCCCAGCTCTACTAGTGAAGCTGCTGGTTCCGGCACCTTATGTGGTGCCGGAGAAGGCCAAGAAGAAGAGGACCACGGGGACTCGAAAGAGTGCCCGCAACGTGGTGGTGTCAGACTCGTCATCTGACGAGTCCGAGACGCCCTCCTACCGCGAAAACGAGGAGGAGGAAGAAGAAAACTCTCCCCCCCAGCGGAGGGAGGAGAGAAGAGGAAGGCCGCCCCAACGGGGGAGGCCGAGGGGTCTAGTAAAAGGAAGACCCCTCCGCCGGACTATGCCCCCAACGCCGAAGAGGGCAAAGAGGAGTGGCCAAACAGGGCCAAGTGTCTGGCGAAATCATAAGTTTGGATATCAGAGTAACTCATGATGTTCCTTTGTTGCACAGCTTTCCCTAATGTCGAATGTAATTATGCAGTCCGCCCCGGGCCGAATTCGACGAATCGTCGGGCGGCTCCCTGGACTCATCGGACGTGAACTCAGTTCCGCCCGCTATCTCCCCCCGCACTGCGGACGACGCCGAAGTGGCATCGCGACAAGCTCCCGGGCAGGAGGAGGTGGTCCCGGAGGAGCCGCAAGGCAACCTCCCGGACTCCCGGAGTGAAGGGGATAAGGCTCCCCAGGGCTCTAAGTCTGGCTTTGTGCCGGACACCGCGCCGGAATCAGTTCCCGACCGCGGTAGGAGAACTCCTTCCAAGAGGAGCAAGCCTTCTGAGCCGGCGGCCTCCGTCCAACCGGAGGTGCCGAACAATCTGCTGGAGGTGCTTGACGACGCCTCCATCGACGAGGGGCACCGTACTATTATGAGTACGGTGATCCAGAAGGTTCAGTCCGCCAAGAGCGGATTGACTGAAGCTTGCGCTAGCCTTCTAACAGGCTTCGAGGTAAGTAAAAATATGTAAAAATATTACCGCATAGACAGTAGGCCTTGATGCTCTGTTTGGCGTTCGGAAAGAAAAGCCGAATAGAGGATCTATTAAATTTTGCAGGAGTCTAAAAAAAAGATTCAATATGCATATGCAGGTTTCGCTGCTATCCACCGCCGCACTGACTGCAGAGGTGGGTGTCCTGAAGCAGGACCTCGAGCGGACCGAGCAAGAGCTCGGCCTTGCCAAGCGGCGGCTCGAGGAGGAAGAAGGTAAGAAATACCTTACGGAAAAAGTGCCTATAAAAAGGCTTAATTGCAAAAAGAGTAACATGATTGTACTACTTATTGTAGGGGCCACGACTGAGGTGGCGACCCTTAAGCAGGCGCTGTCTGAGGCCGAAAAGAAAACGGCCGCGGAGCGCACCGAGCGAGACAGACTTGGGGCTCAGGTCGGCGAGGTGCAGCATGAGCTTCAGGCTCTCATGAAAAAACATGAGAGTTTGGAGCTGGAGTCGAAGGCGCAAGCATCCGAGCTTGCAACGGCCCTAGAGGCTGGCAAGTCTGCTAAGGCCGAAGCCCAAAAGGCCCTCCAAGAGTTGGAGGAGATGAGGAAGATAGCAGCGGGTAAGGCATTCTTTATGCAAAGCAGAAATATAAAAGTGAACTACCTGTTACTTACCCGAATCCGGAGCTCTCCAGGGGCATTCGCAGATCTTCCCCATGGCGTATCCGACACCGCCGCATTCTATCGAGCTGAAGAGGGTAGCTCGACGGAGAAGGTGTTCTGGTCTTAGTATTCTGAGGCCGGACACCCTGTGCCCTTGAGCGACCAGCTGAAACAGCTAGTCGAGCTCCACAAGGCGGCCGAGCAGGCCATGAAGGGCTTCATAGTTCGGCTGTGGCCCGTAGAGGCCCTGCCTGGGAGCTATTTCGGGCTGGTGCGGCGGCTGGTGGAGGCCTGTCCGAGGCTTGAGGTCATCTAGCGCTCTGTCTGCATCGAAGGTGCCTGTCGGGCCCTTGCCCGTGCAAAGGTGCACTGGGGTAAGCTGGACGGTGAGAAGCTTGTGAAGGACGGGCCGCCGCCGGGGAAGGAGCATCGCAAGCCCGAGAACTACTACAAGAATGTTCTTGCAAGTGCCCGCCTTGTGGCGGATGAATGTACCAAGGATGTGATATTTGAATGAACTCGCTCGTGTTTATCCTGTGCGCTGAAAACTTGTTCATATGCGCTAAGCAATGCTTATTGAATTTAAAATATTACTTTCTGTGCGGCCATTTATCAAAAATTGAGAGATGGCCAGTCGTCGGCTTCAGCCCCCAGGCAATCGGGATAAACCTGAGCGCTCTTTTTCCCATAGTTGGGTCCTTCGAGGGAGGCGCTCAGCACAACGAACCAGGCAATCGGACTATAATGCTTGCACACTCTCACTTAGCCATAGAACTCTATAATTTTAAATTTCGGCGAAGCCCCTAGTTCGAAAGACCGAGTTCGGGGCGCTATCCACGCCTTGGCCGGACAAAGCCAGCTCCTCGCTCGAAGCGGCATAAGCCTTTAAGGACTCGAAAAACCTCTCGGACAGCGACCGGTCTCTCGCCACATCATGACAGTCAGTTTTAGCTTTCTCCACTAAGGTGCTTAACCCAGCTGAACTGGGGCACAATCGCAGTGGTTTTCCTAGTGCTACCTTAGCCGATGAAGCGGAACGTAAGGCACCAAAACATAGGAGCCGGGCAAACCCAACTATTGACCCAAATCATGATTCGGAGCCGATGCATATAGTGCTATAAGTTCAGGGTGCCACACTGGTGAAAGTGTACGGACTTCTCACACCATTATGAGGGGTACTGAAGCCCCTGGCGTGTTTGCCGTACCATGGTGTACGGGTGCAATCATGTCATTTAATGACATAAATGTGAAAAGAAGATAATGCACAAAATAGACAAGAAGCTAAGCATTGTTTATAGAGAGGCTATTTATCAAAGCCGAACGATACAAATAGTGCGGTAAGCAAAAGATATTGGACTATTCAGTATGTCCTGACCAGGGGCAGGCCGCGGAATTGTATCTAAAATAGGTATACCGCTCGTAACAGAGACCACCTGGGAGTTCCATAATGCGGCATGGCTTGTCTGCCTCCCTGGATCTTGCACCGTTTGTGCGGCAGTCGAATTGCCGAACAGGTCGTCCGAAGTATGGAGTCCTGAAAGTAAGAAAAAATTAAAAAAAAAGAATCCAGCAGCCCCTAGTACGTTTTAAGCCGTATTTTGGGTGTGCCGTTATTGTGCCCCTTCCCCTGTGCCCATGGTATTTCAAGGGCGTAGTTATGTACGCGAGGTACTGGTTTTGCTATGTCGCGAAAGCTGGGGTTGGGGCCGCATTGCTACCCTTGCTCAAAGTGTGCCAGGCGGTCCTGCTGTTGGTTACTCCGGGCGCGCTTGGCAGTGTCTGGCTTTTTAATGGCCGGACTGGAGAGTTGCCTGAGAAGGCTACTTTGTACCTCCGCTTCGAGAGCCGTCGTATGCTCCTCCGTACGGAGGGAGCGTTCGGTGTTTCCGTTGACCGTAATTACTCCTCGAGGGCCTGGCATCTTGAGCTTGAGATATGCGTAGTGCGGCACCGCAGTGAACTTTGCGAATGCGGTTCGTCTGAGCAGGGCGTGATAGCCACTGCGAAACGGGACTATATCGAACATTAACTCTTCGCTTCGGAAATTGTCCAGGGATCCGAAGACCAAGTCAAGTGTTACTGAGCCTGTACAGTTGGCTTCTACACCTGGTATAACGCCTTTAAAGGTCGCTCTTGTGGGCTTAATCCTTGAGGGATCTATGCCCATTTTCCACATTCTATCCTGATAAAGCAGGTTCAGGCTACTGCCGCCTTCCATGAGGACTCTTGTGAGATGAAATCCGTCGATGATTGGGTCAAGAACCAATGCGGCGAAGCCGCCATGACGGATGCTAGTGGGATGGTCCCTTCGATCAAAAGTGATCGGGCAGGAGGACCATGGGTTGAACTTTGGAGCGACTGGCTCCATCTCGTATACGTCCCGTAGCGCACGTTTCCGCTCCCGTTTGGGAATGTCGGTTGCGTATATCATGTTCACCGTCCGCACTTGTGGGGGAAAGCCCTTCTGTCCATTGTTGTTCGGCGGCTTGGGCTCCTCGTCGTCGTTGTGCAGCCCCTTGTCTCTGTTTTCGGCCCTTAACTTGCCTGCCTGCTTGAACACCCAACAATCCCTGTTAGTGTGATTGGCTGGCCTTTCGGGGGTGCCATGTATCTGGCACAAGCGATCGAGTATTCGGTCCAAACTGGACGGGCCCTGAGTATTCTTTTTGAATGGCTTTTTCCACTGACCGGATTTATAGCCTTTGAATCCGGCATTGGCTGCCGTGTCTTCATTGCTGCCGTTGCTAACGCGGCGTTTTTGCTTATTCCGACGTGTCCTGCCACTTTTGGCCTTGGTATCCGAATTACCAGGGTTCTTTGATAAGTTGTTACTGCGAGCTAGCCAGCTGTCTTCTCCCACGCAAAAGCGGGTCATGAGTGTCATGAGGGCTGCCATGGATTTCGGCTTTTCCTGTCCCAGGTGCCGGGCAAGCCACTCGTCGCGGATGTTATGCTTGAAGGCTGCTAGGGCCTCTGCGTCCGGACAGTCGACTATCTGGTTTTTCTTTGTTAGGAACCATGTCCAGAATTGTCTGGCCGATTCCTCTGGCTGCTGAATTATGTGGCTTAAGTCGTCGGCATCCGGTGGTCGCACGTAATTGCCCTGGAAGTTGTCGAGGAATGCGGCTTCCAGGTCCTCCCAAGAACTGATTGAGTCTGCTGGCAAGCTGTTAAGCCAATGTCGGGCCGGTCCTTTAAGTTTGAGCGGGAGGTATTTGATGGCGTGTAGATCATCGCCGCGTGCCATGTGGATGTGAAGGAGATAATCCTCGATCCATACCGCCAGATCTGTTGTGCCATCGTATGATTCGATGTTTACGGGTTTGAAACCCTCTGGGATTTTATGATCCATTACTTCATTCGTGAAGCATAGCGGGTGTGCGGCGCCTCTGTACTGGGCTATATCACGATGCAGCTCGGAAGATCTATGTCTGTTGTGTTCGGCCTGGCCGGATTTGTTGTATCTGGACTGAAGATCATTGTCACATGCCGTAGGGCGCCTGCGCGATCCGTAGATCGATCTTGTTTGTCTTGCCTTATCCTCCAGTATGTCTCGCAGGTCGGGTGCATTTTCCCGTGCCTTAGTTGAGCGGTGTCGGGGCATGGCTTGGGTGGAGGGCCGAGAGGCCTCTCTGTCGCGGCCGCGAGGTGGCCGGTCTACCATGTCATGCGCTGGTGATGTAGGTGCTTCCTCCTCTGATCGGGGTAGCAGCCTGCGCTTCGGGTAACTCTTGGAGGGGCCTTCGAGTTCATACTCTTCGGCCGCAAGGACTTCAGTCCATCTGTCAGCTAGCAAATTTTGGGCAGCTCTGAGCTGTTGCTGCTTTTTCTTGAGGCTGCTTGCCGTGGCTAAAAGCCTGCGTTTAAAATGCTCTTGTTTGGCGGGGTCTGATGGTATGATGAATTCATCGTCATCGAGGCTTGCCTCGTCTTTGGAGGGAGGCGTATAGTTATCATCCTCGACCTCTCGGTCTGCCGCTCTCTCATGAGGGCTGGCTTCTCCATCTTCCTGTGCCGAATCTTGCTGAGGTGGGTGTTCTTCGGCGCTATCCGGGGTAGTATTATCTCCCGTGTCGGAATCACCGTTTTTGCTTTGCCGGGATTTAGAGCGGCGCCGCTGACGCCGGCGCTTTGGCTGTTTCTTGGATGCGTCATCCCCCACTGTTCCATCGCCATCTCCATCTTTTGGAGTATCCACCATATATATTTCATATGACGAGGTGGCCTTCTAGCGCCCTACAGGTGCTGGTTCCTGTTCGTCTCCTACATCGTCGTCCATGCCGTCGATGTCTTCGGAGCTGAAGTCAAGCATGTCGGTTAGATCGTCGACAGTGGCTACAAAGTGGGTGGTGGGTGAGCTTTAAATTTCCTTATCGTCCATATCCCACCTTCGCTGACCGTAGTCCGGCGAGGGCTCTCCTGATAAAGAGAGAGACTTAAGAGAATTCAGGATGTCGCCAAAGGGCGAATGCTGAAAGATGTCTGCGGCGGTGAACTCCATTATCGGCGCCCAATCGGATTTGATTGGCAGGGGCGCGGGGGGGTCGGAGTCCGGGGAGGAGTCCGGATCCTCGGAGTCACGGGTCGTGCAGAGTGCGGGGCTAGCGTTCGGCTCGATCGCTTTCGGGATCACAGCCCCTGAGGTGACGTCCAACCGCTCATCCTCGATTGGTGCAATAGGCTCCGAGTTAGGGGTCGGAACCGATGCATGTGTGGCCTCCAGGACACTGTCCGGGGGCAGAGCTAGATCATGCCCCTCGAGATAGTGCGGCGCGCTTGGCCGTGGCTCGAACCCGTCGAAGATCAAGTCCCCGCGGATGTCAGCCGTGTAGTGTAAGCTTCCAAACCTGACTTGATGGCCAGGGGCATAGCTTTCGATCTGCTCCAGTTGGCCGAGCGAATTGGCCCGCAGAGCGAAGCCGCCGAAGACGAAGATCTGTCCGGGGAGAAAAGTCTCACCCTGGATGGCATCGTTGTTGATGATCAAAGGAGCCATCGGGCCTTAAGGCGACGACACAGAGGAACTCTCAATGAAAGCACCAATGTCGGTGTCAAAACCGGCGGATCTCGGGTAGGGGGTCCCGAACTGTGTGTCAACGCCGGATGGTAACCGGAGACAAGGGACACGATGTTTTTACCCAGGTTCGGGCCCTCTCGATGGAGGTAATACCCTACTCTTGCTTGATTAATATTGATGATATGGGTAGTACAAGAGTAGATCTACCACGAGATCAAGGAGGCTAAACCCTAGAAGCTAGCCTATGGTATGATTGTTGTATATGGAGTTGATTGCCTACGGACTACAACCCTCCGGTTTATATAGACACCGGACAGGGTTAGGGTTACATAGAGTCGGTTACAATGGTAGGAGATCTTGAATATCCGCATCGCCAAGCTTGCCTTCCACGCCAAGGAAAGTCCCATCCGGACACGGGACGAAGTCTTCAATCTTGTATCCTCATAGTCCAGGAGTCCGGCTGAAGGTATAGTCCGGCTACCCGAACACCCCCTAATCCAGGACTCCCTCACACACCTCCGATCAATGAGGGAGAAAAATATTGAAGATTTAGTTTGGGGAAAGTTCCCAAACTATGTGGTTTTAGCGAACCTAAATTTTCACTTCCATCATTGCTGACCAATTATATCCTTTAAGATCAATAGTTTTCGGCTTCACCCAGTCCGAGGTACTAACTCGGAGGAACCGGTAGTAAAAATCACAGAGGTGCTCCCTTTACCGCCTAGCCAAACAATCGGGAACGTAGGGGTAAGCACAGGAGCTAGGCAACCCAACTTGGCCAAAATCTTAAGTCAAACTGATGCATATTTATGTCTTTATAACAATGATTACGGAAGGCAGCCCTCGTATATTAAATACAAACACCGATGATATGTTTATTTTGACTCCGTTGCGACCGTTTATCAGTTGAAAGTGGCCCATCGTCGGCTTCTACCCCTTTGTAGATGCTACACGGGGTGTTTCCATAGTAACAAGACAACCCTTAGCTGACGTCTCGGTGCCCAGAGGCAGTTGTGTTAGCGGAAACAAGGCAATCAGATATGCGGGCTTTATAACTTACACTTAACCGTAGGAGCTTTAAACTGGGAAGCTAGCTATGACCCCCGGTTAGTGTTCGACACCAACCGAAGTCTAGCCATTAACACTTCGGCCAATGTTATGAAAGGCCCATTGCTTATCACGGGGTAATCGGTATCAATCTTTATTTTGACACCGTGATCGAATCGCTGACCAGTTTACGCTCATTGTGACAGTCAGCTTTCGGCTTTCTCCACTGAAGTGCTTAACCATTCGAGCTGGAAGCACAACCGCAGTGGTTCTCCCTTTGCACGCCTAGCCGAACAAAATAGGACATAGGACGCAAGCACAGGAGCTGGGCAACGCAACTATTGACCGAAGACACAACTCGAGACCACTTCATATATAGCAATATCCGAGAATGTTTTTGCCAAATCTCTAAAGGTGTCTGGCGTTGCACTGCGAGACTTATGCTGGAAACACAAAAATAGTTTAAAAGTGCCATAGGATTGGAAAACCAAAAAACTTTACGCCCGAACTAAATCAAGTCATTTGTTGCCAATCCGAAAATTGGTCTTACTTTTGTGCTGATGTCGTGCATTAATATGACGCATCCGATCTCAAGACTTCAAGCGGGTCAGCCTACGGCTGCAACCTCCTACCCCGAAGGCAGAGTACTACTCGTTAGGCCAGTTTGGCGAACTAAACTCGAGCGGCATTAGAGAGAAAACAGGCTATCCGGTTGTTGACCACACACTCGAGTCGATAAATGAGTGGTAGAAAAAGACTTTGCAACAACTAGGAAGAAAACAATTATTATAGAATGCCTCGTACAAATTTAAGAGCCCCCAGTTAACTTGGGTAAAGGAAGTGGTTTTAACAGATAATGTATGTGAGTACGGTCGAACGGAACACAAATTAAAAATTTAAAACTTTGAGCATGAAAGTGACTTTGGTGGTTAATGTGTTCGCCATTGATGACGTCATCCAAGCTTGTAACAGGTCTAGGGCCTAGCCCCCAAGCCAGTCCTGAGGTGGTGGAGCAAAGAGCTCGGCACTCCAAAGTGGCGACATAGCATGACTGTTGTGGCGAGGTGGAACCCCTACTTCGACAGAGGTGACGGAGCAGGCCAGGAGTATGACGCTGAAGTCCCCGGTGTGGGTTAATGAAGTGATGACGAAGCCCCGGTCTAGCCGAGGTGACGTTGTACATCGGTACACTGAGGTGACAGCGCTGCCCTACCCGGATCATTTACCTCTGCAAAGAAAATAGTGCAAGCCAGAGATAATAGTAATAACAATAAATTAAAAAAATGTTGCATAATTAATAATTTATGCAAAGCAAGTAATAAAAGAAATATGGCCCATGTGCCGAGCACTCGATGAGGTAGAGCTCTCTCAGTGATGCCGAAATACCCAAGGCAACTGAACATGTCGGTATGGCAATTCAACCAACAAGGTGATCACGCGAGCTGATCTGTGCCGATTGGGACAACGACGTCGGCTTGCCGAAGTGACCGCGTGAAGCAGTAGAAGTCGATTACCTACACATGTAAAATAGTGCAGTCCAAAAAATAATAATATAAAAATAAACCTTGCATAATTAATTTACGCAAAATATTTTTTTAAAGAGATGTGGCCTGGCGTCGAAGCCAACGTCGATGCGGGGCGTCGGCGTGGCAAAGCCTGAATTCGCAGGGTGGTCCTAGTTCCCGATGTGGTGTTCGCCGAATTGCGGACGAGAAACTGACCGAACCATCACCCAACCATCGTTAATGCGGCCCTCATTTGACAGTCCTGTGTACAGAGGATGGAACAAACTAGAGTAATATTCCTCGGGAAAAATAAGCCCATGCAAGCAAAACATTAGTAGGAATAATAGCACCTGGTTTGTTTGTTGTAGCAATCCAAAGAGACACACGGGTGTTCATGGATTTGCATCAAGTAATAGTACTAGTGCCAGCGCTAGCTTGATGTTGTGTGCGCGTGCTCGGCCGGGATGCGGTGAGGCGAAGCCCCTGGTCCAGCTAACGTTACGAAGTTGGTTGGCTGGTGACGCCGAAGTCTCCGGAGTAGGTTGATGAAGAGATGGAGAAGCTCCCGGTCCAGCCGTAGTGACGAAGTAGGTCAGTAAGGTGACATTGCAGCCGCTGTGCTAGCCGAGGTGTTGAAGCGGTTTAGTGTGGCAGACATCGGTTTGAAGAAGCTACGGCTCGGCCATGCCAACGCTGGTCATAACTTGTGACACGGTTAATGCCAGATTGATGAAGTGATCGAGCGGCGATGCCGGCGCGCCTGACCCGTGCAGTCCATGGGGCGATGGTGTTGGTGATGATTTAGCCTTCGCGATGCCGAACTCTTGTTTGGCTTGCCGAGCTGATGATCCAATATGGTTAGGCTCGATGAAGCGACGATCTGTTCGATGAAGCGATGATCTGTCTAGCATTGGTCGCTAGACGTGGAGCAAGGGCTGGTTTGACACCGGCGCGACGGTGAAGATTACCTCCGAAAAGGTGCAAAATTTGTGAGCATGTGTTCGGAAACAAAATACAATATCGTCAAAAGAGGTTCCTCCAAAAAGGTTGTCCAATATCCCGTTCATGAAGAAAGATGAGCTCAGGTCAGATTCGTATTCGCGCAGAAAATGGATCCAAAAAGTGATGCACTAATCCGAAGGTTCCCGGAGTTTGAACGGTCAGATTGAGCTGAATATTTGAGAGGTGGTAGATATGGAAATTCCACAGAGGATGAACAGTTGAATCTTCCAAATAACCTCTGAGCTAGGCTCTGGAGACCACGCCCTAAACTCGTCCAGATTCCCATCCTGACTCGACAGGCCTCCGGTATATCATAGATCGCCGGAGATTCCTCCATCGGAAGGCGGCGAAATTTTATAGGGTTGTTGTACCATCAATTATGCACAATTACACCAAAGTGTTCGTCAAATGAACTTCCGAGGAGACGGCGGCAGCGAAAACAAGTCTGTTGTACAGAAAAAGCTGTGCGATCGCATGAGGGCAAGTTGACGATGAGCCCCCAGGCTCCATGGACGACTTTTCCATGGTCTTGGTTGAGATTTGAGATGATAATGATGAACGTATATATTTGATCTTGATGATCTGACGTGAAGCGCGGTCTTTGGTCCGGCTGAGGTGACCAGTCAAGTCGGCGACAAAGATGCCGACATCAGCCATAAAGCTCGGCTCCGGTGCGTAGATCGCGCCAGAGACAATCTGAATTCCCATCGCACCATGGCGACTGCCAGTAGGTTCTCAATGATAGCACCAATGCTAGTTCTATATCCGGCGTATATCGTAGTAGGTGTCCTAAGCTAGGCGTCTTGGAGCGATGGTAACATGGACACACGATTTTACCATGTTTCGGGTTCTCTTGAAGAGATAATACCCTACGTCATGCTTTTGATTGTATTGATATGAGGGTAGTACATAGTACATGTATCTACCACGATATCGTAGTAATGAATATTAGATGTTGTATTGTCTAGCCTGGCCTCGGTTTATATAACACACCAGAGGTCTAGGGTTTTAGGAGAGTCCTCAGCTTGTGCGCCAAGTCTTGTGGAAACCTCCTTGTATGCGGCATGGGCTGCCCGAAGTGGCCCATGAGTGAACCGCCATGGGGGTCCTCGGCCCGATCCACCTGATCAGGGGAGGACATGGTGAGTACCCCCTAGTCCGGGACACTGTCAGGGAGCAAGGTAAGCAGTGCCTAGTTGAGGCGGGTGAAGCCCCGCCCATGCATGTCATAGAGCTGCTGGAAGACGTCCGCAAAGTCTTGTTGCACCATGGTCCAGCAGGCTTTGAAGAACTTAGCCACGAAGCCGTCAGGACGGGGTGCCTTGTACGCATGCAACCGTTGGACGACATGCCAAATCACCTCGGCACCGAAAAGTGCCTCAAGTTCGAGAAGGTCATCGACAGGCTCGATGAGGTCGTTGAGGTGTAGCGAGCATTCGCGATCGATGGCAGTGCCCAGTAAGGCGTTGAAGTGGGCGAAGGCCACGTCTTCAATGTCATTGTGGTTAGGGAGAACACGATCATCCATGGTGATAGTGTGGATCATGTTCTTCTTCCGTCGGTAGGTGCTCTACCGGTGGAAGAGGGAGTTGTTCGCGTCCCCGTCCTACAACTATGCAATACGTGCCCGTTGGTGAGCAATGCTACGTTCCAGGGAGGCAAGCCCAAGGTAGTATATCTTTAGTTGGGAGTGCAACCATTGTTCATCATGGGTGAGGGCCCTGTCCTCTTGCGCCTGATCAAATCTCAAGATCTGCTCCCGCGAGGTTGCGAGGTTGAGGCGGACACCACCGACCGTTCGAGCGCTCTAGCTCGTGAGCGCACGGGCCGTGGCCTGGAAGCGCAGAACCATGCGCTGGCATGGGTCAGCGTGGGTGACCGAATTCCAGGCTACAGAAACCACATCCAGGAATCCATCGAGGCATAGCCAGAACTCCTTGAAGTGGAATCGGCGGTGGGTGCGAGGCAGGGGGCAGCACTCCAGCAGCAAGGTGCAATGGTTGGAGACGACCGACATGAGGCACCACAGGTGGCACTCTCCATGCACTCCTCCCCGTCCAATGTGCAAAGGACGGATCCATGTGTATGAGTGTCGGCGGCGATTGCTCATTGGACCAAGTGTATCGATGACCATGAAGACACACCTCCTTGAGCGCGAGGTCATCGATCAGGCGATGGAACCTGGCCATCATGCGGCGGTTGAGGTTGCGGTTGTTCTTGTCCTTATCTCTGCAGATGAGATTAAAGTCCCCACAAAGCATTCAAGGGCCGGGCAGCCAATGCGCACTTCGCACAACTCTTGCATGAAAGCGATCTTTGCCTCGTCGTCCCGAGGCCCGTAGACGACGGTGAGCCACCAGTGCATGATGGACCGACTCTTCCAAGCAAGGAGTATGCTGGCGCAAGTGCCAGTAGCTGGGTGTCGGCGTTCTGGGAACCAGGGTACCCAGACTTGCCTGCCTGCGGCCCATGGCGTGGCTCCCTCGATGGCCTAGTACGACCCATCTTCATCTTCGACAACACAAGACCCTCGTGAGGGGCCAAGCCTTGCGAGGTGGACGATGCCAAGACCTCCATAGGGAGAGCCCTCCCTAGGCTGGCTTCTGAGGAGAGGAGATTCCTATGCATGCGCCCACCTCGTGAGGTCCGGGTGACATAAGCCATGACAACCAAGGTTAGGCGGGCGCCAGCGGATGCAGTGCAAGCAGGATTCCTCTTCATTGCTAAGGAGGCAAGTGAGGGAGTCTTGGACTAGGGGGTCCCCGGGCGTCCGGGCTATGTGATATGGGCCGGACTGATGGGCCAAGAAGATACAAGATCGAAGGCCTTCCCACGTGTCCGGATGGGACTCTCCTTTACGTGGATGGCAACCTTGTGAAGATTCCTTTCTCTGTAGAGCGACGTTGTACAACCCTAGGACCCTCCGGTGTCTATCTAAACCAACGGGTTTAGTCTGTAGAGGCAATCATAATCAGATAGGCTAGACATCTAGGGTTTAGCCATTACGATCTCGAGGTAGATCAACTCTTATAACCTCTATATTCATCCAAGTCAATCAAGCAGGAAGTAGGGTATTACCTCCATCAAGAGGGCCCGAACCTAGGTAAACATCGTGTCCCCGGCCTCCTGTTATCGTCGATCCTCAGACGCACATTTCGGGACCCCCTACCCGAGATCGGCCAGTTTTGACACCGACATTGGTGCTTTCATTGAGAGTTCCTCTATGCTGTCGACAGAAGGTTCGATGGCTCGTTCGATCATCCACAACGATGCCATCTCTAGGGATACATTCCTCCCTGACCAGATTTTTGTATTCGGCGGCTTCACACTGTGTGAGAACTCAACTAGCCACCTTGAGCAGATCGACAGCTATGGCCCTGGCCATCAGATCAGTTTTGGAAATCTGAATTATGTCGCTGATATCCGAGGAGACTTGAACTTCGAAGGGTTCGCGGCCCCGACCGCCGCTCTGGCCATAGATCTAGAGCAAACTACCAGGTCTGAAGACGGGAGTTTAGAGCCCGCCGGACTCCCTGCAATTATGGAACTTGCTGCCGGAGATCTGGAGGGGACTGCATCATCGGCAAACCCGAAGACAAACCAGGCTCCCCTTGTCGGTAAAGTGCCGGACTCCCCCTCGGACTCCAGATCCGAATTCTCAAGGTCCGCGTCAAGCGTGCGTGGCTAGGAGCCTCTCACCCCTGCCGCCCCCGCGGACTATCGCTTCCTTGTTCAAACCTCGCTACTAAATGAGGCTCTGGACTTAATGCGATCCCTCGCCATTACAGAGGAATCGCTTCCGAATTACGCCCAACCCGGACTAGGGGTTGTGAGCGGGGAATTTTACGTCCCACCCACCACCAACCTCATGGCCACTTTCGAAGACTTAACCAACATGTTGGACTATGCCTCCAAAGACATCGACGGCATGGATGACAATGCCAGAGACGAACAAGGCCAAGACCCTCCGTTTTCCGGACATTGGACGGCCACTTCCACATACGACGTGTACATGGTATACACACCCAAAGAGGATGACGATGATGGAAAGAAGGATCCGGTTGAGGACAAGCCTGCTGAAGCACCTACAAAGCGTCGACGTCAGCAGCGCCGCTCAAAATCGCGTCGCGAAAAAGACAGCAATACCGGCACCAAAGATAATAACACTCTGGAGAATGCCGAAGACCCCGAAGCCCATGTCGAGCCAACATCCGAATAGGATGATTGGGAGGATGGGAAAGTTAACCCCGACAATCCTGTCGGGAACGAGGACTCAGAGGATTGTAACTACCTACCGATCAGTGAAGAGGATGTGAGCATCGGTGACGAAGACTTCATCGTGCCAGAGGAACCCCTTGAACAAGAGCGCTTTAAGCGCCGGCTAATCACCACTACGAGAAGCCTTAAAAAGAAGCAGCAGCAACTCCAAGCCGACCAGGATACACTCAATGACAGATGGACTAAAGTCCTGGCAGCCGAGGAATATGGCCTCGAGCGCCCAACCAAGAGCTACCCGAAGCGCAAGCTGCTACCACAATTCGACGACGAGGCCCTTGAGCCAATACTACCAAAGTATAAACCCGCTGACGAACCTGACCGACCACCACGTGGACGGGATGGACCGACCACTTATGCCGAACACCAGCCCGCGCCACCCCGCCGTCGAGGCAGGGAGGCAACGACCCCGGGCTATACCTATGACCTATGAAAGGACTTGGACAATAGAGACGGCCAGACAAGATCAATCTATGGGTCAAGGGGGCATGCTCCAACGCGAGAGGACGGCCATCAGGCCTGGCGCGACAAGCACAACCACACCCGGGCCGAAAACCGCATTCGGACTTCATCCAAACTGCACCGCGACATTGCCCGATATAGAGGCGCCGCACACCCCTTATGCTTTACCGATGAGGTGATGGAGCACCAGTTCCCCGAAGGGTTTAAACCCGTGAACTACAGATCCCGCAGTATGGATCGAAGATTTTCTTCTCCATATTCACATGGCCCGCGGTGATGATCTCCATGCCATCAAATATCTCCCGTTAAAATTGAAGGGACCATCATGGCACTGGTTAAACAACCTCCTAGAAAACTCTATTGGCAGCTAGGAAGACTTGGAGGATGCCCTTAGAGACAACTTCCAATGAACCTATGTTCGGCCTCCAAACACCGATGACCATAATCACATAATCCAGCAACCCAAAGAATTAGCACGAAAGCTATGGACCAGGTTCTTAATTAAAAGAACCAAATTGTGGACTGTCCGGACGCCGAAGCCCCCGCGGCCTTTAATCACAGCGTCCGAGATGAGTGGCTCTCCCGACACCTCGGCCAAGAAAAACCGAAGTCTATGGCAGCCCTTAGCGCACTTATGACCCGCTTTTGCACGGAAGAGGATAGCTGGCTAGCTCGAGGAAGCAATAGCACCAGCGACCCTAGCACCTCCGAAGCCAGGGATGGAATGGCAAGCCACGATGCAACAGACACAAGCGTCGAAGCAATAACAAAGATACCAAAGACACGATGGTTAACGCCGGATTCATTGTCTCTAAACCCGGTCAGCGGAAGAATCCATTCAAAGGAAACAAGGATGGTCCATCTAGTTTGGACAGAATACTCGATCGGCCCTGCCAGATTCATGGCACCCCAGATAAGCATGCTAATCATACAAACAGGAATTGTTGGGTCTTTAAACTGGCCGGCAAGCTAAACACTGAACATAAGGGGAAGGGGCCGCCCTGCGAGGACGATGATGAAGAGCCTCGCCCACCGAACAGAGGGGGACAGAAGAAATTTCCCCCTGAAGAAAAAACTATGAATATGATATACGCTACACATATTCCCAAAAGGGAGTGCAAGCGTAGACTAAGGGACGTCTATGCCATAGAGCCATGTCGGATTTCGGGTTCCGGCAGACCCTTGAGGTTTGAACACTGGGGTGCGCGTGGAGATTTTGCCTCCTACCTACCTGCACCCCTCTGCCTCGCTAAGATCTAAGCTATGGAAAGAACAACACGAGGGACACAGGGTTTATACTGGTTCGGGCCACCGTTGTGGTGTAATACCCTACTCTAGTGTGTGGCATGGTGGATTGCCTCTTTGGCTGATGATGAAGAACAATACAAGGAAGAACAGCCTCGCGAGGGTCTGTTCTTGGCTAGGGCGATGAACTGCTGGGAGGAGTTCAGTCACCCCTCTCTCTCTCTGATTATTGATGCCCCAACCTCTAGCCTCTCTCTCTCTCTGATTCTTTCTCCCCTCTGATTCTCTGATCTCCCCCTCTCCTGTGGGGGGCTGGTCCTATTTATAGAGGCCCTGGTCCTCTTCCCAAATATCGAGCGGGAAGGGAGCCAACAATGGCGGGCTAATTTGAAGGGGGACAGCTAGTACTAGCTATCCTGACAAAAGTAGTCTTTGCCTGCACAAATGGTGGTGACGCCGTCTTGGGCTCCACAATGACCTCCGTCTTGCAGTCATCCTGGTCTTGGTCTTGCTGCACCGAAATGGCAACCTTTGCCTGATGCCTTGGTACTCCACGGCTGTGCTTGCCCCCTTTGCACCGAAGAGGAAAGGAGGACACTGCGCGGGCTGGCACCCGCCTGGCACCTTTGGTCGTCATGGCTTGCGTCACGGGCACCTCGTGAGGTACCCCGCCTTGATCTCTCCGCCTCCTCGCGAGCCAGCCTAATGAGACCGTGCCTGAGGAAGCTCCGTGTCGTCTGCCCCGCGAGGCTTGGCCCCTCGCGAGGGTCTTGGGTCTGTGTTGATGAAGATGGGCCGTGCTGGGGCCCCCTTTGAGCCACGCCACAGGCAGGCAAGTCTGGGGACCCCCGTTCCCAGAATGCCGACAGTAGCCCCCGGGCCCAAGGCGTGCCCGGATTTGGCCATGCAGGGAGGCGGAAGGGCAAGAGCGAAGTGCCGCGGGCCCTAACAGCCTGTGGCCTTGGGCGCTGCGTGGCGGTTGATTGGATGTGGGCGGCACTGTTCCCCCACGCCCCCCTTATTTTGTGCCATGCTAGGCGGACTCGTAGTTGTACACAGCCGCTCCCCCTTCTGTTGCTCGAGCGCCCTCTGTCCTTCCTCCGCTCGAACTCCAGCTTCTGTTTTCAACCCAATCTCGAACCTTCCCCCCCCCTTCCCATCGCCATGGCTCCGACAAAGAAGGGAAGAGGGAAGAAACTCGTGCCTCCGCCTTGTCCGCCGCTGTTGGCGGCCCCCGCCGAGGGCTTAGGCAAGGTTAGCTCTGCTCTGGCCACTATCTTCAACGAATGCGGGAGGACGACGGCCTGGCCCGCGTCCCA
Organism: Triticum urartu; assembly: GCF_003073215.2. Classification (NCBI taxonomy): domain Eukaryota; kingdom Viridiplantae; phylum Streptophyta; class Magnoliopsida; order Poales; family Poaceae; genus Triticum; species Triticum urartu. Next base: position 161,428,177 of record NC_053025.1, read on the forward strand.
CTTCTCCATCGACTGGATAGTCACCGAGGTCCCGTATTTTGCCGACGCCCTGTGGGCGGGTCTGGTTCCTCCCTTTTCTGATTTCTTCAATGCCGTGCTTTCCCACTATCAGATCCACATGATGCATATGGGTCCTAAATCCATCACCCTCCTTTCGATCTTCACCTTTGTCTGGGAGGCTATGATGGGCATCCTTCCTTCGGTTGCCTTGTTGCGCCACTTCTTCTCGCTACGCCTTGTCAAACCTACCCAATGCTGGGCGTGCGTGAGCTTCGTTGCCGCGTCTGAGACAGCGGCCTCTCGGATTGACTTCAAGCTCCCCTGCCCGTGGCTAGGTTCCACGAGCGGTGGCTGTATGTGGATGCAGGGGTGCCCAGCCCCCTGCTATCAGAGCCAACGTCGCCTGCTGTCCCCAATTCGGGCTGGGCCAGAAGATGCTTAAGAGCCCCCGACTCGTCTTTGTTTGGCACCGGTTCGTGTTCTTGAGGTCGCTTGGCGTGACAGCGCCCAAGGTGGTGAAGGATTTCCTGCTACGCCGCATTGCTCCTCTCCAACGCCACTCCCGCCGGATGTGGGCCTTCAGCGGGCGCGATGATCGTATGAGGCTCCAGGAAGAGGACCTGACTCCTGAAGTGCTGAGGACAGCGCTCTTGACCCTGACTGGGGACCCCAACCCTGGCAGCATCCAGCAGGGAGGGGCCTTGCTGTACCTCTGCTAGAGCAGGGGCGATTTTGTGAAGCAGATGCCTATCTTTGATGAGTGGGGGTCGCGCCCCGCCGGCCTCCAGGGGCCTCGCGAGAACCCAGTGGTGGTGACTGCCCTTCCAGTCGGCCAAGGCGGCTCTTCCTCGAGCGGCGGAGCAGGGAGGCATGAGGCGCCAGAGGCCGAGGGGGCTCCCGGCGGGGTGACGGCGCCGGGCGATGCTCATGAGGGAGCAGCTTTCGGGGCCCGTGCCACTGAGGCTGAGGGTGACGAGTAGCTGCCCTTAGCGCCTGCGACTGAGGCCCCTGAGGCTCCAGCTGCTTCCCTTGGCGAGGCGATTGGCAGCGTGCATCACGCAGGCGCCCCTGACGAAGATCGCCTTGACGCTCCGTCTTCGTCGCAGGTCGATCCCTGCGCCCAACTCTTGGGCCACTTCGGCGTGGACTTTGAGGCCCTCCGTAAGAGAAGGGAGGCCCTCGGTGACGATTACCCTTGTCGCCTACTGAAGCGTAGGAAGTACTTCGCCACTGATGAGTAAGCCTTCTCCTTTCCCAGCTCCCGATCCTTCTGTTGCTTTTACTGACCCTTGCTCCACAGGCCCCTTCTAGCCGAGCTTGCGGAGACGGCTGAGGTGCCGTCCCCCTTGGCTACGCCCCCTCCATCGTCCTCAAGCGCCCCGAGCAGCAGAGCCCTTGTGGTGAGGGCGGTCGAAGAGGCGGACCGTCCCGAGGCGCATCGTGGCCCTGCGCACCTCGCGATCCTCTTCCGCAGGCCTTCTCGTGGCATAGCCAGCCTGCCGTGGGCTTCTCGCCTGGTCGTGGACTGCGATTGGCTGAGGCGCTCCCTGCGCTCTTCATCTAGGGACGGGCTGGCTCCAGGCCGGGCTTCTGGCGCGGCGTGCCCGACCGTCGCGAGGGTGCCAGCCCCTAGCCCCCAGCCCAGAGGGGGAGTGCTGATTCGTAGCCCCCGACGCTTGCTTGGGGCAGATGATGGTGTGGAAGACGTGCTCGAGCGCGCTCGGGGGCGTCGCGCTCTCCGCCAAGGATTCCTTCGAAGGGCGGTTGATGTAGTAAGCCTGCTTGGTGAGGAGCTTGCTGATGAAGACGCGCGCCTTGAGGCCGAGGGCCTGCGCCTGGCCGCAGAGAGGCGCAAGCTGGAGGGCGCAATCGCCCTTGCGCGCCGTCAGCATGATCTTGACGATGCAGAGGCCAAGGCATCGCTGGTGGCCTCTCAGGAGGCCCGATCTTGGGCCGCTGAGGAGGCCCGGGAAGCCGACCGGCGGCGAAAGGCGGCGGAGGAGCGGGCTCGGGAGCTCCTGGACTGGTGCCACTCACTGGAGGAGCAGGTGGAGCTGCACGAGGCAGCCCTCGCGTCGATGAAGGTGGCCTCTAGTGACTCAGCAGAGCTCCAGAAGCGTGAGGAGGCGCTGATGCTGGAAGCCGCCGAACGTACCCGCGAGTACGAGCGTCTGGAGACGAGGGAGCGCTTGGTAACACAGTCGGAGGATGATGTCGCTGCACAGGAAGCCCGTGTGCTGGAGGAGGTCGGACGTTGGGTGGCGATGGCGCATTTGATCCTTGAGCACGAGTTTGAGGAGAAGCTGGGGTTGATCCGGGCCGAGGCTGAAGGCAGGACTGCTGCCTCGAGAGCCAAGCTGGAGGAGGCGACACGGCGGGCCGATGCTTTCCGGGCCTCCCTTGAGGTGGCGCAAGGTGAGTTAACCGCCTCCCAGGCCGAGGTGCTCCTTCTTCGCCAGCGGGTGGAGGAGGCTGAGGCCGTCGCGCGCCAGAATGCGGATGAGATACGTCAGCGGCGGATCCTGGAGCATGAGCACGGCCCCATGCTCACCATGCTCCGGGAGAGAGCTTGGGAAACATCTGCGAGGCGCCTGTTGGCGAGCCGCATGTAGTCAACTACGCCGGCAATCTTTAGTTCTTCACTGACGTGGTGACGCAGCTGGAGACGCGGTCGGTCAGTGCCGATAGGTTGGTGGAGGAGAGGAGCCGCGCCCTGCTCAGGCGTGCCTTTTCTCGCGTCTTCAGCCATCTCCTGAACATGGATCCCCACTTTGATTTCGACGCCGCCATCGCCCCAGTCCCCCAGGCCGTCCGAGGCGACCTGGCGCACTGGGTGGAAGACAATGTGGATGCTCTTATCAGGGCCTTCGCTTCAGACAACGACGGCGTGACCGTAGCTGCCGACGAGGGCGGTGTGGTGAACGGCCCTGACGCCGCTGGCGGCGACGCGGACAGTGATGGCGAGTTCAGCGACGCCAGCAACGGCTCGGGTGGTGCTCTTGAGGACGCATTGGGGGATTTATCCGACTGATTGTCCATCGTTCCTGCTTCCTTACCCTACATGAATAGAACTCAGGTTTTGGCCTGATGGCTGTGATAGCGTTTTGGAGGGGGGCCCCTCATGTAAAACTTGTGTTCATCGTATTAGTAGACCCTACATTGTCTATGCGCCTGCACCAAGTGGTTGGCTTAAGCGACGCGCTGGTCGGCTTGTTTACCTTTGTCCCGTGCTGGCCCTGAGGTAGCCTGTGGGAGGTTGTGGTGTCCCGAGTGTTCCCTGATTGGATCCGTAGGACCTGTAGTTAAACACCCTCCTGAGAGGACGCGGCGGCGGCAGTCTGGGCTGCGCGGAAGCTAGGCCTGACCCTGCTCGCGAGGGGCTCACGAGGGGAGGCAGCTGAGGCGAAGTGGTAACCAAAACACGAGAAATTGCTCGAACAAGACTAAGCACCCCTTCCCCGAACACACGCAAATCTCAAATTCGAATCCAACTTGAATCCAGCAGGGGAAAGCGACAACCAAAGGGAAAAGCAATGTAAGCAGACAAAAGGCCGCGTCTGACACCTAATCTAGTCTTGGACGTCTTCTCACCAGCGCGGGGCTAAGTGCTGCCACAGGGCGTGGGAGGGAGCCCCAGGGCCTGAGGCCGGCACCCCTGAGACTCCGGGGCGTGTACAGCCCCACTCATTATTACGTGAGAGTGTCACGGGGCGGCGAGCTTCACAGGCACTGGGCCTTCTTCACAGGTACTGGCCTTGCTTCATATCGCCAGATGAGGGCCCTGCCTTGCGCCACACTCTAGTGCCATCAACAACGACCGGAAACCAGGATGCTGCCGATGGGGTAGAGCGGTTGCCAGCGGTTCCCCCGACGACCACGGGTCCTCCGCCTGGGGCAGGCCCTGAGGCACCTCCCCAGCAGAAGGCCTACCTCCTGAGAACACCTTGCTCCGAACGTCCCGGGGCTCCTGGAAAGGCTCAGCTTCTGGCGCCTTGTCCCCCCAGCTTGGGCTGAGGAGCGAGCCTTGTTCGCTCTCGTGAGGGTGTCCTTGGTCCATCATGAGGGGCACGTATTCCTCTGGAGCCGTCATCCCGAAGGCCACGCCGTAGTGCTCCGCGTGCCATGCGGTCCTGCCTGACGCGCCCACCGTGGGGTGACAGCGCGGCTGTCCATTGGGGCCGCGGGTCACATCGAGTCCTTCTTCTTCGCGGACCAGGAGCGGGGGCAGTGCCGCCGCCAGTCCGGTGCTGACAGCTTCGCTGGTGTTGGAGTAGCCTTGGAGCCCGCAGGCGCGTGCGGAGCCCCCGCGCGGGCCGCCCTGGGCTTGAGATGGGAGCTGGGTGCAGAAGGGGTGAGCCCCCAAGGCGGCGAAGCCCAGGAGCACTGCCACCCGCTCCAGCAGCACGTCGCGGCCGCCCTCCAGCAGCCTGCACTGCAGCAGCTCTCGGGCCACCGTGAGCGCGGCCCTCGAGTTCGCCTGCTCCCGACGGGTGTACGGTGTCGTGGTCGCGGCGTGATTGGAGGTCCTTGCTGCCGACCGTGCCTACCGCGGTGTGAGAGCTATCGAAGCCTGTCCGCGTCGCCTGCGGCCCGCAGCGCCCTGCAGACCGCGAGCTGCCTGGGGCATGGGGTCGCCCGAGGCGAGCGGCTCTGCGCGGGCGTGCCACGCCGCCCATGGATCTGGGTTGCCCGCCTGGTCGCCGGACATGGTGATGACGACGCGACGGGGCACGAAGCGGTAGAAGGTGGATTCAGGCGCACCCCTACCTGGCGCGCCAAATGTCGGATTTCGGGTTCCGGCAGACCCTTAAGGTTCGAACACTGGGGTGCGCACGGAGATTTCGCCTCCTACCTACCTGCACCCCTCCGCCTTGCTAAAATCTAAGCTATGGAAAGAACAACACAAGGGACACAGGGTTTATACTGGTTCGGGCCACCATTGTGGTGTAATACCCTACTCCAGTGTGTGGCGTGGTGGATTGCTTCTTGGGCTGATGATGAAGAACAATACAAGGAAGAACAGCCTCACGAGGGTCTGTTCTTGGCTGGGGCGATGAACTACTGGGAGGAGTTCAGTCACCCCTCTCTCTCTCTCCGATTGTTGATGCCCCAACCTCTAGCCTCTCTCTCTCTCTCTCTCTCTGATTCTTTCTCTCCTCTGATTCTCTGATCTCCCCCCTCTCCTGTGGGGGGCTGGTCCTATTTATAGAGGCCTTGGTCCTCTTCCCAAATATCGAGCGGGAAGGGAGCCAACAATGGCGGGCTAATTTGAAGGGGGACAGCTAGTACTAGCTATCCTGAAAAAAGTAGTCTTCGCCTGCACAAAGCTCTGGTCGTGACGCCGTCTTGGGCTCCACAATGACCTCCGTCTTGCAGTCATCCTGGTCTTGGTCTTGTTGCACCGAAATGGCAACCTTTGCCTAATGCCTCGGTACTCCGCGGCTGTGCTTGCCCCCTTTGCACCGAAGAGGAAAGGAGGACCCTGCGCGGGCTAGCACCCACCTGGCACCTTTGGTCGTCATGGCTTGCGTCATGGGCACTTCGTGAGGTACCCCACCTTGATCTCTCCGCCTCCTCGTGAGCCAGCCTGATGAGGCCGTGCCTGAGGAAGCTCCGTGTCGTCCGCCCCGCGAGGCTTGGCCCCTCGCGAGGGTCTTGGGTCTGTGTTGATGAAGATGGGCCGTGCTGGGCCCCCCTTTGAGCCACGCCGCAGGCCACAGGCAGGCAAGTCTGGGGACCCCCGTTCCCAGAACGCCGACAAGCCAGTCACCCCAAAATTGAACCCATGGTCAGTCTGTCCGATCACTTTCGATCGCAGAGACGATCTGGCCAGTATCCGCCATGGAGGTTCAGCAGCATTGGTCATCGATCCAATCATCGACGGATTCCATCTCACACCAGTCCTTATGGATGGCTGCAGCGGCCTTAACCTACTTTATCTGGACACTGTTTGCAAAATGGGCATCGTTTCATCAAGAATCAGGCCCACAAAAACCACCTTCAAAGGAGTAATACTTGGCGTTGAAGCCCGCTGCACGGGCTCAGTAACACTGGAAGTGGTCTTCGGTTCGCCGGACAACTTCGGAAGCGAAGAGTTGATTTTCGACGTCGTCCCTTTCCGCAGCGGTTATCACACACTGCTCGGAAGGACCGCCTTCGCCCGATTCAACGCGGTCCCGCATTATGCTTACCTAAAGCTCAAAATGCCTGGACCTCGCGGTGTTATTTCATGCAACGGGAACATGGAGCGCTCCCACCGTACCGAGGAGCATACTGTGGCTCTCGCTGTGGAAGCACAGGGTGGGCTTATCAAACCGAATATTAACCCGGCAGTCAAGCCCTCGAACACTATCAAACGAGTGTGGTCTACCCCACAGAACGACAGCCCGGCTCGTCCAAAGCTAGATTTGCAATCCAGCCTCCGCCACAACCCCAACTAGATGGTGGCATATGTGCCGCACGTACATAACTACGCACTAAAGATAACATGGGCACGGACGGAGTCATACGGAAAACACGGTCCACGGCACGGCTCGACCCTATCCGGACCTTTAAATTCTTCCAACTTTTTCAACTTGTTTTTTCTTTTTCAGGTTCTTTACAACCTACAACACTCTTCGATGGTACTTAGGGTCCTTTTCCAGGCCCCATATATACACTCGATTGTCGATCCTCTCAAAGGACAATATACTGCAGGGAAAAGCGGCACAGACGTGCGGCAGAGTGTCCAAAAGATCTTCAAGATCATCTTTTCAAATTTAGACCTGTAGAGAGCTTTGCCTTGTTCTCGGCATGTAAAATGGCCCTGATGCTTATAGCATCCTCTGTAAAAATATGTTTTGACGTACCAATCAGACTATAATGGAAATAGTTTTCACCCAACCTTGTTAGGTATTGGCTTATTTCTTAATCCGTTTTCCCACTTTATGTCTGAATTGGCATATACACCTTGGTATGACTTAAATCGCCAGGGGATCTATTTCAAGCCATGTATATATATTCTCAACAATAGAAAGTCTGAACACTCCCAGGGTATTCTTCGGCGTCCCAAATACTGCATTATATGCATCGGCTCCGAATCACGTCTTTGGTCAATAGTTGGGTTGCCCGGCTCCTGTGCTTGCTACCTTATGTTCCATTTTTTCCGGCTAAGGTAGTATAGTGAGAACTACTGCGATTGTGTTTCCGGCTGGCCCGGTCAAACACCTCAGTACAGAAAACCAAAAACAGACTGTCGTGATGCGGCGAGAGCTAGTCAGCAATTCAGTGACTTACTAAATCTCTAGCGATTTCTTTCATATTACATGAAGGACAGGCTTTTTCCAGTCAAGTGTTTAAAAGGCATCCAAGTTCAATAGCCGCATACGCACCAGGGGCTACCCTACAGTCCCATTATCAAACTCCTATGGCTAAGTGAGAATGATAAAACCGTATAGTTCGATTGCCTGGTTCGCCGCGCTGCCACCTCCTTTATGGACCAAGATATTGGGTCAAGTGTGGTCACGCGCTATTACGAACACCCCCGTAGTATCTACGTGGGGGCTGAAGCCGACAACTGGTAAATTCTCAAGAATTAAATATGGCTGCACACGGGGAATAACACTTTATGATAAATGCATACGATATATTACAAGGCCTTGGTTTATATTACAAAGCTTTGGTTTATACAATATCCAGGCAGTTCAGACACATTTACTCGAACATGATGTCCTTTGAGCACTGGCCCTCTATCAGGCAGGCACCTTGCAAGATGTCCTCTAAGTAATGCTTCGGCGTACGGTGGTCCTTGCCCCCGGGCGGACCCTGGACGGCCATGATGGCGGCCTTCATTTCGGCCCAGTGCATCTTGACACGGGCAAAGGCCATCCGCACACCTTCTATACACGCCGAGTGCTTTATGGACTCTACTCGGGGCAAGGCGTCGCCAAGCCGCTTGACCAAACCAAAGTAGCTGCTCAGAATAGGTCCAGCTGGCCATAGCCGGACTATGATGTCCTTCATGGCCAAACCGGACATCCTATGCAGCCCTGCCAGCTGCATCATCCGATTGTTCAGCAGCGCTGGTCGCTCCGGTGCCAAGTACTATGACCAGAAGTTCGTCGTGTTCCCTTCTTGGGCCCGAAAATACTTGGTGGCATCGGCAACACTCCTCGGGAGATCCGCAAAAGCGTCTGGAGCACTCCATAGTCGGCTTAGCAAAGCATATCTTCAACCGCCGAATATACTCTGTAAAAGAAAAGGCTTACCAGCCGCTATCTGTTCCGCTTGCTTGATCTGCTCGCGAGCCGCGTGGGACTTGGACCGAGCCTCCTTTGCAGCTTGAAGAGCCTTGGTGAGCTCGACCGCTTGGGACTTGTTGCTCTCTTCCAAGGAATCACACTTGGTGGCTTGCTTCCAGGAGCGCCTGCTCTACTTCGGTCACCCTCGCCTCATACTGAAGGCGGGCGGCCTTTCTCAGCGGCTACTTTGCTTGCCCTCGCCTCCTCCTTAGCTTCGGAAAGGGTATTTGTGAGGGCCTCGACCTCGGTCGCGTTTCCTACAACCATTTACATAGCGGCGCATGAGCTTAAACTTTGAGTTTGCATTATAATTTAGGCTTGTAAAGGGGTCTCTTAAAAAAAGCATACCCTAGGCCTTATCGAACCGCTTGTTAATACGGTCGATCTCATCGTCAGCCAGCTTTAGTTTCCGCTGGAGTTTGGATACTTTAGCATCCTTAGCTGAAGCTGCCAACAATGAAGCCTGTTTATCAAAATAGATGAACGCGTTATCTTTGGTGACTATTTGATCCTCAATCCGGCTCTTTTTTCCAAAGACCCTAATAGAGTCTTAGGGGCTACTATCTATATACAGGCATATCCTTCCAATACGAAAAGTGGCTAAAGCATGTTATATCACTTACCTCAAAACCTGTTAACAGGCTAGTTAAAGCTTCGTTCAGACCGCTTTTAGCGGACTGAACCTCTCAACCACCGCACCCATTAGGGTACGGTGCTATTGCATGACAGAAGCATGTTGAAGTGCTTCCCTCAACATATCCGGTGCCTCTGGATTGATAGAGGTCGCCGGTGGAGTCGACACTCCCCCTTGCCATGAAGGGGGCTGCTCGCTTGTCTCTGGAGCCATGTGGGTCTCAGGAGTGCTATTCGGCTGGGGGCTGGACTGATCCAGGCCCCCGTTGCCAGTTTCCATGGGGGTAGTATTCCCCATGTTTTCGGCAGCCGAGGCATCACCCTCTTGTGCCATTTCAGCGGCCTTCCGCACCTCCCCCTGGCCCAGAGAAGTCCTTTGGGGCAACACCTCGGTGTCATCTGCGGCTCGTGGCGGAGAGGCTCGCGGAGGCATTTCTCTCGCCATCATCTCCGGCGCGAACGAGTTTCTCGAAGACGATGATTGTTGGGGGAGATCACGGGCAGGACTGAAAATATGTAAATAAAATGTTATCCTACGATCTGTAAAAAGGCCAGATGTATAGTATATTTAAATACTTACGATTTGGCCGGGGGCTTCTGCCTGAGGCGCCGCTCTGGGATGACTTTGGTGTCCGAATCCGAATCATCCGAAAGGGAAATCTTCCCCTTCTTGGGCGCCTCCGCTTCTAGGTCCACGGACGCCGCCTTTTTCTTCTCTCCCTTGAGGGGAGAATTGCTCTACTCCTCTTCATCTTCGTCTCCCTCATGGGAGGAGAGAACCTCAGTGTCTTCGGACACGATGTCCGAAGTACCTTTATGGCGGAGGCCACTTCTGGCCTCCTTGCCCTTCTTCTTGGCCTTCTTCTCTGGCGCTTGGTACGGCACCGGAACCAATATCTTCGTTAGAAGAGGGATATCTGGGTCTTCGGGCAGCGGAGCCGGACACTTGATCCGTCCGCTTTCTTCGTCCAAACCTAAAGGATAAAAGGAACGCTTAGCATACTCCTCGAATCTACAAGAAGTGGTTATGTTTGGAAATCTGAAAACTTACTGGAGTGGCCGGGTGAGCGCAGTCAAGGACGAGGTCTTTGATCGTTCTCGGCCACGACTTCTGGGCCTTGAAAAGCAGCTTTCAGATTTCTTCGTGCTTCATGCCGAAGAAGTGCTGCAGGGTTCGGGGGTCGGCCGGATTGAATTCCCACATATGGAGAGTCCGACACTGGCAGGGGAGAATCTGACGAAAAAGCATCACCTGGATCACATCGACGAGGCTGGTCTTCTTGTCTATCATGCCCTTGACGCGCTTCTACAGCATCATCACCTCGTCGGTCGATGCCCAGTCTAGGCACTTTTTAACCCGTGATGTGAGCCGCATTGGAGGCCCAAATTTGAACTCAGGAGTGGCGGCCCAAGTGGCGTTGCGAGGTTCAGTGACATGGAACCACTCCTCCTGCCATCCCTTCAAGGTCTCCACGAAGGCCCCCTGGGGGCCAAGTGACGTTCGGAGCTTGCTCACCATGGCACCGCCGCACTTCGCGTGTTGACCGTCCACCACTTTCGGCTTCACATTGAAGACCTTGAGCCATAATCCGAAGTGGGGGGGGATGTGGAGGAACGCCTCACACACGACGATGAACGCCGAGATGTGGAGGAAGGAATTTGGTGCTAGATCGTTAAAGTCTAGCCCATCGTAGAACATGAGCCCGCGGACAAAAGGGTGGAGAGGAAACCCTACTCTGCGGAGAAAGTGGGGGATAAATACAACCCTCTCATTGGATTCCGGAGTGGGGATGATCTTCTTTTTGGTAGGACGCCTGTGGGCGATATCCATGGCCAGGTACACAGCTTCCCGGAGTTCCCTGATGTTCTCCTCCATGACGGAGGAGGCCATCCACTTGCCCTGAGAGCCAGATCTGGACATAGCTGGAGTGTTTGTTGGGGACGGAAGGAATTGAACTCGGGTGCTGGAGCTTGAGGGCAGATGGGATGAGGAGGAAGAAGGCGTGGGGTAAAAAGATGGGTCCTTATCTCCTTATAAAGGCAGTGAATATCAAGCGTCCCCCCCACGAGCCTTAAAACTTGCCTATTCCCAAGGGGTCGTGCTAACGGCCCGGTTGGATTACCCAAACCCGTATTGATGAGAATCCCGTAATAACGGGACGTGATGTCTACTACGCAACTTTATTCTTGTAGACACGTGTCGGGCCTCCAAGCGCAGAGTTTTGTAGGACAGTAGCAATTTTCCCTCAAGTGGATGACCTAAGGTTTATCAATCCGTGAGAGGTGTAGGATGAAGATGGTCTCTCTCAAACAACCCTGCAACCAAATACAAGAAATCTCTTGTGTCCCCAACACACCCAATACAATGGCAAATTGTATAGGTGCACTAGTTCGGCGAAGACATGGTGATAAAAGTGTAATATGGATGGTAGAAATATATTTTTATAACCTGAATAAACAAAAACAACAAGGTAGCAAATAGTAAATGGGCACAAAAATGGTATTGCAATGCTTAAAAATGAGGCCTAGGGTCCGTACTTTCACTACTGCAATCTCTCAACAATGCTAACATAGTTGGATCATATGATTATCCCTCAAAGTGCAATGAAGAATTACTCCCGAGTTCCTATTAGCAGAGAACAAAAGATAGGAATTGTTTGTAGGGTACTAAACTACATTAAAGCTATTCTTTCCGTTTGATCTATTCAAGAGTTCGTACTAAAATAACGCAAAGCTATTTTTTTCCGTTCGATCTATCCTAGAGTTCCTACTAGAATAACACCAAAGCATATTCATATTCATAATACTCAATCCACACAAAGAACTACAAAGGGTGCCCCAAGATTTCTACCGGAGAAACAAGGACAAGAACTTGCATCAACCCCTATGCATAGATTACCCCAATGTCACCACGGGAATCCGCAAGTTGAGTGCCAAAACATATATCAAGTGAATCAATACGATAGCCCATTGTCACCACGAGTATTCAATTCCAAGACATATATCAAGTGTTCTCAAATCCATAGAAGTATTTATGTCAATAACAACGAGATCTCAAAGGGAGAAACTCAATTCATCACAAAAAGATAGAGAGGGAAAACACCATATGATCCAACTATATTAACAAAGTCCATGATATAGATCACGAGAGAGAGAGAGAGATAAAACACAAAGCTACTGGTACAAACCCTCAGCCCCAAGGGTGGACTACTCCCTCCTCATCGTGGTGGCCGCCGGGATGATGACGATGGTTACCGGAGATGATTCCCCCTGGCAGCAGGGCGCCGGAACGGGTCTAAATTGGTTTTCAGTGGCTACGGAGCCCTGCGGCAGCGGACTTCTGATCTAGATTAACCCCCAAGGGTTTCGGAATATTTGGGAATTTATAGTGCAAAGAAGGGGTGCGGGAGGCCACCGAGGTGGGCACAACCCACTTGGGCGCGCCAGGGGGCCCTGGCGCGCCATGGTGGGTTGTGCCCCCCTCAGGGCACCCCCAGGTGGAGCTCTGGCCCAATGGGTTCCTTCTGGTCCAAAAAAGTCCCCGTAAAGTTTCGCGGTGTTTGTACTCCGTTTGATATTGATTTCCTGCGATGTAAAAAACAAGCAAAAAACAGCAACTGGCACTAGGCACTGAGCAATAGGTTAGTCCCAAAAAATGATATAAAGTTGCTATAAAATGATTGTAAAACATCAAAGAATGATAATATATTGGCATGAATACTTCGTAAATTATAGATATGTTGGAGACATATCAGGACACGATCTTTGCTTTGACAAGATGTGTCAATAAGGACCGTGCCTCGAAATGTGAAGCGGGAGGCTGAAAAACGATTAGAAATAATAATAAGGCCAGAACATAACATCTCACCGAAAAAGCTGTCAGTAGACATGACTTATTTTGTTTAAGTATTTTTCCCTTGTGGTTCAGGGTTGTGACGGTTATACAGAGTCGAACATAGTTCTTCTGACCAACTGCTTTGGAGTATTCGGAGGAGGAACCCGCCTTGCAATGCTGAAGACAATCTGCGTGCCAGACACATCGTCATTGAAGCCTGGTTCAGGGGCTACTGAGGGAGTCCTGGACTAGGGGGCTATGTGATATGGGCCAGACTGATGGGCCAAGAAGATACAAGATTGAAGGCCTTCCCCCGTGTCCGGATAGGACTCTCCTTTACGTGGATGGCAAGCCTGTGAAGATTCCTATCTCTGTAAACCGACTCTGTGCAACCCTAGGCCCCTCTGGTGTCTATATAAAGCGGACGGTTTAGTCTGTATAGGCAATCATAATCAGATAGGCTAGACATCTAGGGTTTAGCCATTACGATCTCGAGGTAGATCAACTCTTGTAACCTCTATATTCATCCAAGTCAATCAAGCAGGAAGTAGGGTATTACCTCCATCAAGAGGGCCCGAACCTGGGTAAACATCATGTCCCTGGCCTCCTATTACCTTTGATCCTCAGACACACAGTTCGGGACCCCCTACCCGAGATCGGCCGGTTTTGACACCGACAACCGCTCCAGTGAAGAAGAAGCAATTGTTTTCCCAAGATCAGGCCGAGTTGAAGTAGGTGCCGGTCGACGAAGACGGGGGGTTGGGCTCCACCTTCACCATAGGTGCCGGCCTCCGCCCAAATCAGGAAGAGGCGCTGGTTAGCTTCCTCCATATGAACAAGGACGTGTTTGCATGGGAGGTGGCGGACCTTCTTGGGGTTCCGCGTGGGGTAATTGAGCACTACCTGATGGTGTGCCCCAACGCGCGCCCGGTAAAGCAGAAGGCGTGGCGACAAGCACCGGAGAAGCAGTCATTCATCGTCGAAGAGACCCGCAAGCTACAAGAGGCCGACGTCATTCGGGAAGTACATCATCCAGATTGGTTTGCGAACCTAGTTATTGTCCCCAAGAAGGGTGGGAAGGAGCACATGTGTGCCGACTTCACCAACCTCAACAAGGCTTGTCCTAAAGACACTTTCCCTCTCCCGCACATCAATCAGATCGTCGACTCCACCGCCGAGCGTGACTTACTATGCTTCTTGGACGCCTTCCCGGGCTATCACCAAATCAAGATGGCAGTGATGGATGTTGAGAGGACAGCTTTCCTGACCCCGTGTAGGGTGTACTACTACACCTGCATGCCGTTTGGGACGCGCAATGCCGGGGCAACCTTCCAGCAGCTGATGCACATCTCCCTAGGTTAGCAGCTCGGGAGGAACGCTGAGGCATTCGTCGATGAAATAGTGGTGAAATCTCATGAGGCAAGAACACTTATCGAAGATCTGGAGGAGACATTCGCCAGCCTGCGCAAGGTAAACCTACGACTTAACCCGGAAAAATGTGTGTTTGGTGTCCCGTCCAGCAAGCTGCTTGGTTTCCTGGTGTCGCATAGAGGGATCGAGGCCAACCCGGAGAAAGTCAAGGCTATAGAGAGGATGAGTCTGCCGCAAACCCTCAAAGAGATGTAGAAGCTGGCAGGCTGTGTAACCTCGCTCGGGCGTTTCATCTCCAAGCCATGGGAGTGCGCCCTCCCCTTATTCAGGCTGATGAAAACGAAGGGCATGTTCGAGTGGACTCCAGAGGCTGATGCGGCCTTCCAAGACCTCAAGAAATGCCTCACCAACCCACGGGTGATGGTAGCGCTGTCAGATTTTGGGTTCCGGCAGACCCTTGAGGTTCGAACACTGGGGTGCGTGCGGAGGTCTCTCCCCTACTGATCTACGTCCGATCTCCTCGCGTGATCTAAGCTAGAAATAATGGACAACACAAGGGACACGAGGTTTATACTGGTTCGGGCCACCGTTGTGGTGTAATACCCTACTCCAGTGTGTGGTGTGGTGGATTGCCTCAGGGACTGATGATGAACAGTACAAGGGAAGAACAGCCTCGCGAGAGGTGTTCTAGAGCTGGTGCGATGAACTGCTTTGGTGAGTTCGGTCGCCTCTCTCTCTCTCTGTGCTGGGGTTCTACCAGATCTCTAGACCTCTGGGTGTGTTGATCTCTCCAGGGTGTTCCTCTACTCTGTGGTGGCTAGCTCTATTTATAGAGGCCCTGGGCCTCTCCCCAAATAATGAGCGGGAAGGGCGCCAACAATTGGCCATCTTGAAGGGGAACATCTAGTACAAGTTATCCTGACCAAAGGTAGTCTTCGGCTGCCAAAAGTACTGGTGATGACGCCATCTTGGGCTCCACGGTGACCTCTGTCCTGCTGCTCTGCTGGTCTTGGTCTCGTTGCACCGGAATGGCAACCTTTGCCCGATGCCTTGGCCTGTGCTTGCCCCCTTTGCACCAAAGGGGAAACAAGGACACTGCGCAGGCCGGCGCCCGCCTGGCGCCCGCCTGGTCTCGATCATCATGGCTTGCGTCACGGGCTGCTCGCGAGATACCCCTGCCTTGATATCTCCGCCTCCGCGTGAGCCTGCCTGATGAGGCTGCCTCTGAGGAAGCTTTCTGTCGTACACCCCGCGAGGCTTTTCCCCTCGCGAGGGTCTTGAGCTTGAGCTGATGAAGATGGGCCGCACTGGGCCCCCACTTGAGCCACGCCATAGGCCGCAGGCAGGCAAGTCTGGGGACCCCCGTTCCCAGAACGCCGACAGTAGCCCTCAGGCCCAATGCACGCCTGGGCTTGGCCTGCAGGGAAGCGAAGGGGCAAGCGCGAAGCGCCGCGGGCCCCAACAGCCTGCGGCCTTGGGCGCCGCATGGCAATTGATTGGACGTGGGCGTCTGCGCTTCCCCATGACGCCTTGCTATGCGCGCGGCTAAGCGGACCCGCAGTTGCACATAGTTGTTCCTCCTTTCCGCTGCTCGCCCGCCTCCTACCTTTCCTTCTTCTTCGAGCTCCAACCTCCGCCGCCAATCCGGCTCGGGTTCTCCTCTCTTCACCGACATGGTGCCGACAAAGAAAGGAAGGGGAAAGAAGCACGCGCCTTCTCCCCGCACACCTCCGGCGGTGGCCCCCGCCGTTTCTCGGTCGATCATACTCAATCCACAAGCTTTGAACAAGGTCCACTCCGCCCTTGCCACGATCTTCAATGAGTGCGGCAGGACCATAGTCTGGCCTGCGTCCTATGCCTCCCTTGATAGGATCATCACAGATGTCCGATTCTTCGCCCATGCCCTATGGGCGGGTCTGGTTCCCCCCTTTTCCGCCTTCTTCAATGTGGTGCTTTCCCATTATCAGATCCGCATGATGCACCTCGGGCCGGAGTCCATTACTCTTCTGGCTGTCTTTGCTTTTGTTTGTGAGGCGATGATAGGCATTCCTCCTTCCGTTGCCCTGTTGCGCCACTTCTTTTCCTTGCGCCTGAGCGATCCCACTCAGTGCTCAGGGTGTGTGAGCTTCTTAGCCGTGCCAGAGACGGCCGCTTCAGGGATCGACTTGGGCCTTCCTCCTCCTGAGGCCAGGTTCAGAGAGCGGTGGTTGTACGTGGACGTTGGAGTGCCCAACCCTCTGCTCTTGCACCCGACCTCGCCTGCTGTTCCTCACGCGGGTTGGGACCATGAGGTGCTCGCGAGCCCCCGGCTCGCCTTCGTCTGGCGCCGCTTCCAGAGCTTGTGGGCGCTCAATGTGACAGCACCCAAGGTGGTGAAGGAGTTTCTCCAATGTCGCATTGCTCCTCTTCAGCGCCACTCTCGCCGGATGTGGGACTTTGCGGGGCATAGAGACCGCATGCGGCTTCAGGAGGAGGGCTTGGCGCCTGAAGTGCTGCGGACGGTGCTCAGGGTCTTGACTAGCGATCCTTCCCCAGGTAGCCTTCGGAGCAATGGTGTCCTCTTGTATCTTTGCTCTGGCAGGGCCGATTTTGTGAGCCAGATGCCCAACTTCGACGAGTTGGGACTGTGCCCGGCTGGCTTCATGGGGCCTCGCGAGAACCCAGCCACCGTGGTTGCTTCCCCTGCCGCTCACAGCGGTCCTTCCTCGGGCGACAGGGTGGGGAGACGAGAATCGGCGGAAGTTGAGGCGACCGATGTCGAGGTGTCGGCGCTGCGAGAAGCCTCGAAGGTGGCGTCTCCCGAGGCCCGCCCTGGAGCAGCGGCAGGTGTGGAGTCGCGGCCTATGGTTCCTGCGGCCGGGGCTCCCGAGCCCCCAGCCATTCCTCGCGAGGCGACGCCTGACGGCGCCCCCCAGGCTGACTCCTCTAGCGTTGATCATCTTGACGCTTCTTCAGCACCAAAGGCCGACCCCTGTGCCGAGCGCCTAGGTCGGTTCTGCGTAGACTTCGAGGCTCTCCGCAAGAGGAAGGAAGCCTTGGGTGGCCACGACCGCCCTTGCTGCTTGTTGAAGCGCAGGAAGTACTTTGCCATGGACGAGTAAGTCTTCTTCTTTCCTTGCTCATTTACTTTGCTATCCCTGCGACTGATTGTGGCCCTTTCAGGCCCTGTCCTGCGAAACTCGCCAAGTCAGCCCAGGAGCCATCCCCCCAAGCTTCACCTTCTCTGCTGGCCTTGGGCTCGCCGAGCTCGAGCGGCACCCCTGCTGCCAGACCGGTTGGTGGAGTGGTCCGTTCCATAGGGCAGCTCGAGCCTGCGCGCCCGCTATCCTTTCTTCATGAGTCCTCCTGGGGCACATCCGGCTTGCCCCGCGTTCCTCCTCTGATCACAGATGGTGAATGGCTGAAGTCTGTCTTTGGCTCCTCCTCCGTGGGTGGATCGATGCTAGGCCGGATTCTCTGAGAGGTCCGTTCGGCGATGGCTAGGGCGCCAGCCCCAAGCTCCGCACTGGGAGGGGGCTTGCCGCCTCGGGGCCCTCTGCATGCTCCGGTGGAAGAGGGTGATGCGGATGATGTGCTCAGGCGCGTCCGGGAGCGACGCGCCCTTCGCGAAGAGTTCCTCCGAAGGGCGGCGGATGCGGTGAGCTGGATCAGGGCAGAGCTTGTTGACGAGGATGCGCGCCTCGAGGCTGAAGGCTTGTGCCTTGCTGAGGAGAGGCGCAAACTAAAGGTAGCCATTGCCCTCACGTGTCACCAACGTGATCTCGGAAACATGAAGGTTGAAGCGTCACTGGCAGCTTCGCGGGAGGCCTTCTCCCAGGCCGTTGAGGAGGCTCGGGAGGCAGACCGACGGCGCAAGGATGCAGAGGAGCGCGCACGGGAGCTCCAAGCCTAGAGCAACTCCCTGGAGCAGCAAGTCAAACTGCGCCAGGTGGCCCTCGAGTCTATGGGGATGGTCTCTGTTGACCGGGCGGAGCTTCTGAAGCATGAGGACGCGTTGACGCTGGAGGCCGCCGAGCGCAACCTTGATCTTGAGTGGTTGGAGACGAGGGAGCGCCTGGTGGCCCGGGCTGAGGATGACGTTCCCGCGCGCGAAGCCCGGGCCCAGGAAGAAGTCGATCGCCGCGTGGAGGAAGCTTGCTCGGCCTTCAAGCGCGAATAGGAGACGAGGTTGGGGCTGATCAAGGCCGAGGCTGAGGGCAGGACCGCAGCCCTCAGGGCTAAACTGGCCGAAGTGACGCGGCGTGCGGACTCCTCCGTAGCCGCCATCAGCGCAGCACAGGCGGAGCTGTCCTCTTCCCGGGCCGAGCAGCTTCTTCTCCAATAGAGGGTTGATGACGCCGAGGCCGTCGCGCAGCGGAATGAGAACGAGATCCGTCGGCGGCGGGTTCTGGAGCGCGAGCATGCCCCCATGCTTCAAACGCTCAGAGAAAGGGCCAACACAGCTTTGGGCAACATCTGTGAGGCTGCCGCTAAGGAGCTGCACGAGGTCAACTACGCCGGCAACCTCCAGTTTTTCACCGATGTGGTGACGCTTCTGGAGAACCGCTCCGCAAGGTCCCGTTGGCTTGTCGAAGAGAGGAGCCGAGCCTTGCTCGGGCGTGCATTCTCCCGCGTGTTCAGCTATCTACTGGGCAGGGACCCCCACTTCGACTTCGACGCTGCCATCGCACCTGTGCCCATAGCCGCCCGGGGCGACCTGGCGCGATGGGTGGAGGACAATGTGGATGCCCTCGTCAAGGCCTTTGCGTCTGATGATGACGGCATGGTCGTGGCCACCAATGAAGGCGGTGTTGTGGACGAGCCTGGCGCTGACGGGAATGTTGGCGGCGGCGGCAATTTCAACGATGCCAGTGATGCCTCCGAGGATGCCCAAGAAGACGCGGTGAGTGATATGTCTGACTGACCGCATGCGACTGCTGTTTATCCTGCACGAAGAAGGTTCGGGCTTGGCCGTGAAGAATGTAAGAGCATTTTGGGAGGGGAAGCCCCTCATGTAAAGGTTTGCAATTAGTACCCTGGTAAGCATAATGTTGCGTGTGAACTTAGCCGCGGGCCCGGCGATGGGTCCACTTACTTGTGTACCTTTCGACCCCGATGAGTCTCGAGTGGGCTTGCAGGGGCCACCGCACCTCGGGAGTCTTCTGATTAAGTTGTAGATTCCGCAACGAAAACCTCCGGAAAGGGTGCGGTAACAGCGGTCCTGGTTGTAAACGTGCCTGGCCCGGCCCGGCGCGCGAGGGGCTCGCGAGGGGGGCAGCCGATGCTAACTTTGGACACAAAGCCGAAACCAGAACGCGAGAGATTGCTCAAATGAGACTAAACACCCCTTCCCCCAAACACACGCAAGCATCGAGCTCAAATCCAACTTAAATCCAAATCAAAGAACTTGTCAACAAGGAAAGGCAAAAGCAAAAGGCCGCGTCCGACACCTAGTCTAGTCTTCGACATCTTCTCACCAGCGTGGAGCTAAGTGCTGCCACTGGGCGTGGGCGGGAGCCCTCGAGGCCCGAGGGCGACTCTCCGGAGACTCCGGGGCATGTACAGCCCCACTCATTATTACGTGAGAGTGTCACAGGCGGCGAGCTTCACATGCACTGGGCCTTCTTCACAGGTATTGGCCTTGCTTCATATCGCCAGACGAGGGCCCCGCCTTGCGCCTCACTCTACCACCATCAACGGCGACCAGAAACCAGGACGACGCCAGTGGGGCACACCGATCGCTAGCGGTTCCCCCGACGACCACGGGTCACTTGCCGGGGGCAGACCTTGGGGCACCTCCCCGACAGGGGGCCTACCTCCTGAAAACGCCTTGCTCCGACCGCCGCGGGGACGAACCCGAATCTCAGCCCCTCTCCTGCAGCTCCCTGCGCCCTCCTCCTGAGGGGTATGAGGCTGCAGAACTTGGGGTAGCCACCTACTGCGGCGACCTGTATCTCCTGCGACCCATGGTTATCATAAGCTTGCTCCTGAGGGATGAGTGGTACCCGATAATTGCCGCCGCCGGTGCGGTTGTCGAGGCTCTCCTGGGGTCCCCGAAAGAGCTCGGCTTCTGGCGTCTCCTTGCCCCAGCCTGGCTCGAGGAATGAGCCATGATCTTCTTCCGGTGCGCACCCCTGATCCACCATGCGGGGCACATAAGCTTCTGGGGCCACCGCCCCGTGCGCCTCGTCATAGCACCCCGCATGCCACGCAGCCTGGCTTGGAGCGCCGTCTTGGGGGTGATGGCGCTGCGGTCCGCCGGAGCCGAAGGCCGCGACGTGCACCCCTTCGCTGGCCTGAGAAGAGGCCGGCGTGACTTGTCGCCTGGTGCCGGCGGACATGTTGACGCTGAACGGGCCCTGGAGTCCACTGGAAGTTGCGTGCGTGCGCACAACACCGCCATACGGCCCGCTTGGGGTCTAGTGTGGCAGCTGGACGCAGAAAGGAGGTGTTCCCGAGGCGGCGGCGTCCAGGAGCTCGGCTACTCGCTCCAAAAACACGTCGCGGCCGCCCTCCAGCAGCCGGCACCGTAGCAGCTCTAGGGCCACGGTGAGCGCGGCCCTAGAGTTCGCTTGCTCCCGTCGGGTGTACGGCGCCGTGGCCGCGATGTGGTTCGAGGCCCTCGCTGCGGCCCACACCTGCCGTGGTGTGAGGGCAGGCGGCGTCTGGCCGCGTTGCCCGCGCCCCGCAGCGCCCTGCGGAGCGCGGGCTGCCTGAGGCGCAAGGTTGAGGTCACCCTGGGTCAGTGACATGGCGTGGGCGGGCCACGCTGCCCAGCGGTCGGTGTTGGCAGCCGGGTCGATTGACATCTGAACGGCGAGGCGACGGAACGCGACGCGGAGGAAGAAGGATTCCGGCGCACCCCTACCTGGTGCGCCAAATGTCGGATTTCGGGTTCCGGCAGACCCTTGAGGTTCGAACACTGGAGTGCGCACGGAGATCTCTCCCTTACCGATCTACGTCCAATCTCCTCGCGTGATCTAAGCTGGAAACAATGGACAACACAAGGGACACGAGGTTTATACTGGTTTGGGCCATCGTTGTGGTGTAATACCCTACTCCAGTGTGTGGTGTGGTGGATTGCCTCAGGGGCTGATGATGAATAGTACAAGGGAAGAACAGCCTCACGAGAGGCGTTCTTCAGCTGGTGCGATGAACTGCTTTGGTGAGTTCGATCGCCTCTCTCTCTCTCTCTCTGTTGGGGTTCTACCAGATCTCTAGCCCTCTGGGTGTGTTTATCTCTCCGGGGTGTTCCTCTACTCTGTGGTGGCTAGCTCTATTTATAGAGGCCCTGGGCCTCTCCCCAAATAATGAGCGGGAAGGGCACCAACAATTGGCCATCTTGAAGGGGAACATCTAGTACAAGTTATCCCGACCAAAGGTGGTCATCGGCTGCCAAAAGTACTGGTGATGATGCCGTCTTGGGCTCCACGGTGACCTCCATCCTGCCACTCTGCTGGTCTTGGTCTCGTTGCACCGGAATGGCAACCTTTGCCCGATGCCTTGGCCTGTGCTTGCCCCCTTTGCACCAAAGGGGAAACAAGGACACTACGTAGGCCGGCGCCCGCCTGGTCTCGATCGTTATGGCTTGCGTCACAGTCTCCTCACGAGATACCCCTGCCTTGATCTCTTCGCCTCCTCGCGAGCCTGCCTGATGAGGCTGTCTCTAACGAAGCTTTCTATTGTCCACCCCGCGAGGCTGGCCCCTCGCGAGGGTCTTGAGCTTGAGCTGATGAAGATGGGCCGCGCTAGGCCCCCACTTCAGCCACGCCGCAGGCCGCAGGCAGGCAAGTCTGGGGACCCCCGTTCCCAGAACGCCGACAAGCGCCATGCCCCCTCGAACCCTTCGTGCTCTACCTGGCCGGCACACTTCACTCTTCTAGCTTGTGGCGGTCCAAGAGGAGCGCCCGGTTAAGGACATGCCGCGTAGCACCCCGAAACTAGCCGAGATGCCACAGCCGCAGGGCAGTGACCCTAAGGCCTCAATCGTCCCTCCGATCTGCAGGACTCCTGAGGATGGCGCTCATGAGGCTAGAGTTGCCCCATCGGATGAAAAAGCTCACGAGGTTCCCCAGCCTCAAGAGGCACGTGACCCCACCAACGCTTCTGCCCTCGTCGAGCACCACGTGTACTTTGTTAGCACAGTGCTGCTTGATGCGCGGGCGCGCTACCCCTTGCCGCAAAGCTCTTGCTCGCACTTCTCATTGCCTCCCAGAAGCTGTGTCACTACTTCCAAGGTCACCCCATCAAGGTTGTCTCATCTTACCCCTTGGAGAGGGTACTCTGGAACCCTAACATCGCGAGAAGGGTCGCCAAATGGAATATTGAATTGCAAGCGTTCCTGTTGGAGTTCAACACCACCAGGATCATCAAGGGTGCAACCCTCGCCGATTTTGTGGCGGAGTGGATTGATGCTCTGACTGAGAAGTGGGTGAGGACCATTCTCTCATGCTCGGAGACGAAGCACCAGATGGTTGGGTCATGTACTTCGATGGTGCATTCGCACGTCAGGGTGCGGGGGCTGGAGTTGTGCTAATCTCGCCTACCCAGGACAAGCTCTACTACGCCGTGCAGCTCTGCTTCCAGCGTGGCGAGAAGGTCTCCAACAACATCGCAGAATATGAGGGCCTAATCGCCAGCCTCAAGGCCGCGGCAGCTCTGGGGGTGAGGCGCCTCACCATTAGGGGCGAGTCCCAGCTCCTCATCAACTTCTCCAACAAGGCGTACAAGCCAAAGGACGAGCACATGGAGGCATACCTTGAGGAGGTATGCAAAATTGAGAAGCGCTTCTTGGGATTGGAATTGCAGCACGTGCTGTGACGCATGAACAAGGAGGCAGACGACATTGCCAAGAGAGCGTCCTGGCGCCAACCTTAGGAGCCTGGCGTCTTTGAAGAGCGGATCTTCAAGCCGTCGGCAGCTCCCCCCACTGCAGGACCATCATCGCCCCCGGAGGAGCTCCCCCTGACGCCTCCTTTGGGTGCCCCAGCTTGCGGCCCAACCTCAAGAGCCTGCTTGCTCCTTGTGCTCGAGCCTCAGGAGGGATGCAGGACCGAAGAGTTTAAGGTGTACCTGCTCCGGGGCTCCTTGACGGAGAAGGAGGAAGACGCGGAGCATGTGGCCCGCCTGGCCACTGCGTACTACATCCAGGACGGCGAGCTCTACCGAAGATGCCCAAACAATGTTTCTTTATGATGCATCTCCAGGGAGCAGGGATGAGAGCTACTGGCCGACATACATGGCGGGGACTGTGGGCATCACTCCTCGTTGCGCACCCTCGTGGGCAAGGCGTTCCGCAGCGGATTTTACAGGCCCACGTTACTCAATGATGCCATCGAGCTGGTAAGATCCTGTGACGCCTGCCAGTTCCATGCCAAGTAGATCCACCAGCCCGCCCAGGGCCTCCAGACCATCCTGCTCTCGTGGCCATTCGCGGTCTGGGGGTTGAACATCCTGGGGCCGTTCCCACGAGCGCCCGGGGGCTATCGCTACCTCTACGTTGCCATTGACAAGTTCACCAAGTGGGCGGAGGTGTAGGCCGTCCGCACCATCCAAGCCGGCTCCGCTGTCAAGTTCATCAAGGGCATCGTGAGCCGCTTCAAGGTTCCTAACCGCATCATCACCGACAATGGCTCTCAGTTCAGGAGCAACCTTTTCAAAACATATTGTGCTAACCTTGGAATGCAAATATGCTACGCTTCGGTGGCACACCCACGGAGCAACGGCCAGGCCGAGCATGCCAACACGGAGGTCCTATGTAACACCCTCAATGCGGCTATATCTCCCACATGTCGGAGCACGACTTAGAGGCATAACCGCATTGAAGGAAATGTCACAAGAGAGGTAATCTTCACACAACCCATGTAATGAATAAGGAAAGGGATACATAGTTGGCTTACAATCGCCACTTCACACAATACATGAATAAAGCATTACATCATCCAGATACAATCAAGGCCCGACTACGGAACAAAAATAAAAGAAGACTACCCCTAATGCTACAAATCCCCGATCGCCCCAACTGGGCTCCACTACTGATCGAAAGGAAACGAAAACAATCCAACGAGCACGCTCTTCATCAAGCTCCCACCTGAGCTCGGCTGCGTCATCTGCACTAGTAACAGCGGCACCTGCAACTGGATTTGGAAGTAAACTGTGAGTCATGGGGACTCAGCAATCTCACACCCTCACGATCAAGACTATTTAAGCTTATGTGTAGGTAAAAGGTATGTGAGGTGGAGCTGCAGCAAGCACTAGCATATATGGTGGCTAACTTACACAAATGAGAGCGAGAAGAGAAGGCAAGGCATGGTCGTGAACTAGAAGTGATCAAGAAGTGATCCTGAAACTACTTACATTCAAGCATAACTACAACACCGTGTTCACTTCCCGGACTCCGCCGTAAAGAGACCATCATGGCTACACACGCGGTTGATCCATTTTAATTAAGTTAAACTTCAGGTTTTCTACAACCGGACATTAACAAATTCCCATCTGCCCATAACCGCGGGCATGGCTTTCGAAAGTACAAATCCCTACAGGGGTGTCCCAACTTAGCCCATCACAAGGTCTCATGGTCAACGAAGGATATTCCTTCTCCCAGGAAGACCCGATCAGGCTCAGAATCCCGGTTACAAGACATTTCGACAATGGTAAAACAAGACCAGCAAAGCCACCCAGATGTGCCGACAAATCCCGATAGGAGCCGCACATATCTCGTTCTCAGGACACACCGGATGAGCCAGACGTCGGGTAGGCCAGCCCAGAGTTGCCCCTGGTGGCCCCTGACATCGCTCAGTTTGGACCAACACTTAGAGAAGCACTGGCCCGGGGGTTTAATAAAGATGACCCTTGAGCCGGCCGACCCAAGGGAAAGAAAATGCTAGGCGGCAAATGGTAAAACCAGTGTTGGGCCTTGCTGGAGGAATTTTATTCAAGGCGAACTATCAAGGGGTTCCCATTATAACCCAACCGTGTAAGGAACGCAAAATCAAGGAACATAACACCGGTATGACGGAAACTAGGGGGGCAAGAGTGGAACAAAACACCAGGCATAAGGCCGAGCCTTCCACCCTTTACCAAGTATATAGATGCATTAACTAAATAAGAGATATTATGATATCCCAACAACAATCCATGTTCCAACATGGAACAACTCCAATCTTCACCTGCAACGTGAGAGTTGTGAAGACAAACAGTGAAGATCATGCCTATTACTATGCAGCGGAAGTTAGATTACACTAGGCCAGCCATGGTCATGTATTCAATAGAGTGAAAGCGTAATGACAAACAGCTTCAGTGTAATAAGGATCAGGTAGGAAGAAATTATGAAGCCAAACAGATCATACATTCATGTTGTGAAGACAAAAGATAAAGCAAGCATGCAATGGCTTCACAATGAATAACTGTAAGCGAAAGGAAGTGAAGATGAAACCAGTGACACGTTGAGGACAATGATTTGTTGGACCAGTTCCAGTTGCTGTGACAACTGTACGTCTGGTTGGAGCGGCTAGGTATTTAAACCAAAGGACACACAGTCCCGGACACCCAGTCAAGGAAACTTAGTCCAAGACACCCAGTCCTCACCGTTTTCTCCTTGAGCTAAGGTCACACAGACCTCGCCCAATCACTCAGGTAAGTCTTCAAGGTAGACTCCCAAACCTTCACAGACTTCGTTCACTGACAATCCACAATTTCTCTTGGATGCTCAGAACGTGATGCCTAACCGTCTGGAGGATGCACAGTCCTCAAGTGTAATAAGTCTTCAAATCACACAGACACGAAGACTTAAGTGATGCCCAATTTACTCTGGCTCTAGGTGGTTAGGGCTTTTCTCCTCACTGGGAATTTTTCTTTCAAAGGCTTCGAGGTGGGTTGCTCTCAAACGACAAAAGCCGTGCACTGAAATCTGAGCAGCCAGCCATTTAAGGTTGTGGGGGGTGGACTATTTATAGCCACTTGGCAACCCGACCTGATCTGTCCGAAATGACCCTGGGTCACTAAGGAACTGACACGTGTACCAACGGTCGGATTTCGAACTCACACGGCAACTTTACTTGGGCTACAAGTAAAGCTGACTTGTCTGACTCTGGACAAGATTTTCTCTCATAGGCTTCGCTCGAAGACATAGGATTTGAATTAGGCATCACTTCAGCCATTCTGACTAGTTCTCTTCGACCCCACTTAACAGTACGGTGGTTCCTATGACACAACATGAATGAAATAAAACTACGAAGGATCTAGGTCTTCGAGTTTCAAAAGCTTCATAGGGAGTCTTCTCATGTCATTGTCTTCAATATGAATATCTTCATAAACCACCATTGACTTCGATGTCTTCGTACATTTTTAGGGGTCATCTCTGGTAGTAAAACCGAATCAATGACGGACTTCTACCTGTGTTTTCCTGCAATTCTCACAAACACATTAGTCCCTCAACTAGGTTTGCCGTCAATACTCCAAAACCAACTAGGGGTGGCACTAGATGCACTTACAATCTCCCCCTTTTTGGTGATTGATGACAAACTAGTTGAAGTTTTCAAAGGGAAACATAATTTGTGAAATTGTAAAAGAATTGTCTTCATAAGTTGCAAGGGCTCCCCCTGAAGATGTGCATATAAGTAATTTGCTTCTTGAATGCAAATGCACATGGCAGGTTGTACTTGTGGAGATCCACTTCAACTTATGACAATCCACTATGCATGTGAAAGTATATGAAGATAATGACATGCATAATGGAAAATGGACGTCTGCAGAATGAGATGAGTGCGGAATTTATCGTCGCAAAACGGAGTGACAAACAGGTAGCAGACGACCATCAAGGCTAAGTGTTACAACTCAATGAAGCAAATGTAGCAAAAAAACGGGAGTTGTAAGCACGAAGCAAAATGTAGCAAAATATGAAGGCACCCGCCCATAGTGACCCGCTTGAAGACTATAACCATCATATGCTTCTCCCCCTTTTGTCAGTGATGACCAAAAAGGTTTGAAGACATAGAGGTTTCTACGCGTTTCCAGGCGCAGCAGGGTCAGTGGAGTTGTTTGGCGGTGGTGCAGACGAGCTTGGTGCAGATTCGACGCGCGTTGAAGCAGGTGGAGATGATGTCGCGTCGTCTTCTTCTTCAATAATCCGGGCAGACACGGTGGCAGCAGAAGAAGAGAACTCTGACTCTTCAAGTGATGGTGTGCTGTGCATCACCGCTCTTCTTGGAGGCATGGAGTCAAATTTGAAGTGCTCTGTGAAGCCATCCTCATGCAGTTCAGCTTCAGGGCACATCATGGTGAGGCCCTTCCAAGTGCGGCGACAGGTCTTGTGTGTGACAAATGCATTCTTGGTTGCCATATTTCTGATGCGATTGACGTCTTGCATGATGCTTCTCATCTGCCTCTTGAGCCAGTCGTGATGCCTATCTTGCTTTTGGTGAAGAGCCACAAGAAGCTCTCTGTTATTGAGTGCACGAGCGCGCTTCTTGGGTCTCTTTGCAGCTGTGCTGTTGGTGGCTTCAGTTGATGGAGGGGCACGTGTGGTGCCAGCCATTGGATACACTCGGGAGAGAGCTTCAACACCTTCAATATTTTGAGTGAAGCTCTGGTGTTCTGCATTCTGAAGACTTAGTGGTTGCTTGGCTGGCTCTGGATATATTGCTTCAGCAGATGTGTCCATATCTGGCAAAAATATCCTATGATTGCGGGCTGAGGGTTGATAGGATATTGCAGAGTGAAGCTTGATCAGCCTCATAACCCAAGGAGCATAAAACTTTAATCCAAACAGTTCTGAAGCAGACGCTGCAAATTGACGGATGAAGAGATCCTGTGCATTGAAGCATTTGCCATGAAGAATGCAGAAGATGAGAGTCTTCATTGCACCATCAATTGTCGCATATCGAGAGTGTCCCTTGACAGGCCATAGAGTCCGCCTTATGATATGATATATTGTTCTGGGCAAGTATTCTAAGTCTTCAACGAAGAACCTAGTTGGATAGGGTGCATTCGGAGGCAGTGGCTTCATCATTGAGAGCATCTGACTCATATCTGGCTCAGGACGCTGAAATATGCTCTCAATTGCTTCAGCATGGAGTTGGCACCCTTCTTCAAAGAATTCGCCAGGAGTGGGAAGGCCGGTAAGCTCAATTAGGTCGAAAGCATTGGCTTCATGATGGATATTGCCTGTCATCCACTCCAGAATCCATGTCTTCGGATCTCTGTTATAGCCTTTGATATGCACAGTGGCATAGAACTGGAGCAGAAGCTCTTCGTTCCAGTGCTCTTCATCAGTGATAAATGGCAGCAAACCCACTTGCTTGAAGCAATCCAGTGCTTCTTCCAGACCAGGCAGACCAGCAACAGCTTCAACCTCAAGGCGCTTGTGAGAAAAGATGCGGCCTTGGTTGTAAAGGATGCATGAATAATAGCTGCGCTGTTGATGACTCCAGAACCTATCTGATACAATCCGTTCCCTTGAATAAGGGTTCTTGGAGCGGTCAAAAAACGTGTTATCAGCCCCGAAGCCGTTGATGTTGAAGGAACCAGGAGCTGATGCAGGACCTGGGAACCTTGGTAGTCATGGGATCGGCTTCTGGACCTGGGGCCTGTGCGCAATATGATAGTTGAATTGTGGTCCGGCAGCAGACTCAGGCACAGAATGTTCAGGAGTAGTAGCTTCGATGTCTTCTGAAGCTGTTGTTGGGGAGGGCTCCACACTTGCTTCGGCGTTGTTTGTGGCAGCCTCAACATTTTCAGCTTCAGGCACGTTCTCCTTGAGAACTGCTTCTTGTTGGTGCGGGGGAGTTGGAGCTTGTGGTATTTCTGCTTGCTCTTCGGCTGATGCAGCCGGAATGTCTTCAGCAGCCTGAGCCCTTAGCCCTTTGCGAAGCCTACGGAGTGTAGGCGCCGGTGGAGTTGCAGTGGGTTGGGGCTCATCTTCCTCCTGTGGGCGATCTGCCCACGACGCATCTTGTGTGATTGGCGTCAATGGACGACCAATATTGATCTGTTCGCTTGTCTCAAGCTGAGGAAGGGCTACATCACCTTGCACATTGTCTTGGGGACCAATGTCTTCAGCAGCATTGGGGTTGGCTGCTGGAATGTCTTCAGCGTGCGGAGCCTCTATGTAAGCAGGCTCATGCACTGTCAACTGACGATCTGCGTCAGGATAGCGGACGCAGAGGGGTTCAACTATCAGAGGCTCTGTGGGAGCAGCCCAAGATTTTTTGGTCTTGCGCTTCTTGATGATGGGTTCAGAAGGAGAGGCTTCAGAATGTTTTCTCTTCTTAGCTTCAGCCTCTGCAGTCTGTGTCTTCTTGTGCTGTGAGGCGGTTGATCGACTCTTTGGCTTCGAGCCAGTCGTTGCAGCGGGGAAGACAAGCGGAGCAGTTTCTGACCTTGGCGCTTCAGGTTCGGGCACAGCCGCCTTCTTTTTCTTCTTCGCGGCCATCCTGGGGTCAATGCCGGGACGCCCAAGTGCCTTGCGCTTTTCTGCCTCATTGTAGGCTTGCACGCAGCGATCAGCCAAAGTCTTCATGCGTTCTCGCGAGCCTTGAGCTTCGGCACGCGTCTTCAGGAAGTTCTCTTTCAGCTCGTGCAACATGATCTTCAAGTTTTTCACTTCTTGCACACTGAGCTTGGTCACGTGCTTCTTGAACTGAGCCTTTTCATGATCAATTTTCTGCTTCAGTTCTACAATTCGCTGGGCTATTGCAAGTTCTGAAGCAATTGCACCTTGAAAGGCAATGCTGAGGCCTATGGGTAGCTGCAGATCATTGAAGCTTATGTCTGGTGTGTCAAACCATTCATCGATGAAGTTGTGGATGATGGCGACGTCAAACAGAGGCAGATTGTTGAAGATTTCAGCCTCCTCCTTGCTCTTGATGAGCTGCTCAAGAGCATCATCTCCAAGATCTTCATCGCTTGAGAGATCAATGGCTTCGCAGTGCAGAATGTCAGCAGCTGTGAGCTCTTTGCCTGTGTGTGGCTGAGGCTTCTTGGCTTCTTGGGGCTTGGACACTCGTGATAAGCCTTCTGACTGCACACTGGCTTCAGGAGGTGCAGTTGCTAAAGGCTTCACTCTTGCGATCTTGGGAGAAGCGGCTGGCTTTGAAGATTTTGGAGCTTTTGGCTTCTTCTGCTTTGGCTTCGGAGCAGCAGGGGCGTCATCTGACTCAGTATCTGCTGGAGGGTCATTCACAGCAGTCCCTTGGACTAGGATGCGAGTGATGAGGCCTGCAAGATTGGCATACGGCCCGATGATATTGGGATCGGCGTTGCGTGTGCCATCTGCCCTTGGTGAGGAGGGACCAGGGTTGAAGTCAAGCCCAAATTTCTTCTTGTTTATCTTCGCTGACTGTTGTGCAAACTGAAAGTTGCGCTTGAAGAGATTATCATCGCGGCACCAGAGAAGTGATGACGGATGTGCCTCAGCTGGCTGTGGTCCTCTCACCATGCATGGATAGAAGCCTTGAGCAATGGCTTCGTCTCTGGACCTGGGTACGAGATTTTTGTATAATACATCTCCCCACGGTCTCTTGATGGCGCACTTCTCCGCATATTCCTGAGTGATGAAGCGGTAGTGGAACCATTGCTCTGCCCAATATCTTCGAATCCATTGGATTCGTGTCTTGCGCTGGCCATAGCTTTCTTCAGGATCAGTTTTGTACATCTCTGCCAATTCATCAGGCAGATCTTTGGACGTTTCACCACGTCGCTGTCTGCCTCCCTTCCTTGCTGCTATTTCTGAAGCCATGAATAACTTGGAAGGCTTCAGGATGTTCAAAGGCTTCAAAGGCTTCCTTTTGCAAGAACTGGCTTCAGGCGAGTTGATGTGATGCTGCGAGTACTCTGCAAATGAATGCAGACTATGAGAACCAAAGGATTCTCCCACGGACATGTACCTGCGACAGCATTAAGGTGCGAGGGAAGGGGAAGAGGTCATATGCATTCTCAGAAGATTTTGAAGATAAATCGGTTTAGAAGACATTGACCTCATTATGCGAAGACATTCACTTGTAGATAAGAAGTTGGTTCCAGATTTGTACGAACCCATAGATCAGTACAAGTGAGGAATCTAACTACTTTATGAAGTACCAGTGAATATACTAGGCATGTTATGAGATGCAGCGAGAGATTTAACTGGTGTGAAGAGAAACTTCTTATGGCAGAAAGTGACTGAACTGTAGGATCAAAAGAAGCTGTAAAAAGAGGTTTTATTTACCACACTTGGAACTGCTAGACGAAGTGAGAGTTGAGGCCGAGCAGTTCGATCCTCCGTGCCCTAACTTGGCAACGGAAGACACCTACGGCGACGGCGGAGAGAGCGATGTCCGCTGTCGGCGTGAAAACGGCGTCGGAGAGGTTGCGGCAGTGAAGCGCTTCGTCGCCGGCGTCGTCGAGTGCTAGCGGTGGCGCTAGGGTTCGTGCGAGGGTGGAAGAAGGAGATAATGACCGCAGTGAATCATGTATTTATAGGGATAGAGGCGGCACTGCGCTATTACGCAGGTACCCCTGGCAGTTCGCATTTGAGGCACGCGTGGCCAGTTAGAGGAAGATTGGGATTTGTTCCATGTCCCACGCACGCCTAAATTGTCGGGCGGTCGTTCCTTCTTCTCCGGATCTTATGTGGAGGAATGAGCATTAAAAACGGACTTTTATGGTTGTCACTATGTCTTCAGCTGACAAGGACACAGTGAAGACATTTGACAGTTTCAACAGAATGCATATGACTTGGAGAGATAGAGTTTGAGATAGAAAGCATAGAGAGGTTAGGGTCCGATCACATTCACTTAGTTCAAAAGATTCAACCAAGAAGACATAGCTATAAGTGAATGCTGTAGAGGACAGAACATCAGTACATATATATCCATATAATCAACGCAGTGAAGATAATCATGAAGACATATTGAGAATGAAACCAAACCAATTGTGAAGACATTGAGAGGTAACGCCATGAGAGAAACACTTCAAAATGGAACGTTTGGTGGTGGCGTTACCCACCGTATAGGAAGTATTAGACCCAGACACGGCGCACAATTATCGTGGCGCTCCGAAGTCAAATTCCACATTAATGTATTCACACTTACAATGTATGTCTTCATTGTTTGAAGATATACGCTACTTCGTGTGTTGCACATCTAAGTCATCAATATGCTTAAGTGTTAGGATGTGTGCCTGATCACAGGACATTTGAGGATTCCAAGATATTTAGCTCACACCGTAACTTGCAAAATCTCTTCTCATCCAAGGGCTTTGTGAAGATATCTGCCAATTGCTCTTCAGTGTTGACGTGTATGATATCAATGTCTTCCTTCACAACATGATCTCTGAGAAAGTGATGACGAATTTCAATGTGCTTTGTCTTCGAGTGCTGAACTGGGTTGTTGGCAATCTTGATGGCGCTTTCGTTGTCGCAGTAAAGTGGCACTTGCTTCAGATGAATGCCATAATCCTTGAGTGTTTGCTTCATCCACAGAAGCTGAGCGCAGCAAGATCCAGCAGCAATGTATTCAGATTCAGCAGCGGAGAGTGATACACAGTTTTGCTTCTTTGAAGACCAACATACAAGTGATCATCCCAGAAAGTGACATGTGCCTGATGTAGACTTGCGATCAACTTTGTCACCAGCATAATCAGCATCCAAAAATCCAACTAAATCAAACTCTGAGCCCTTTGGATACCATAATCCTAGAGTTGGGGTGTGAGCCAAATATCGAAGAATTCGCTTCACAGCTAGGTGATGCGACTCCTTTGGTGTCGCTTGAAATCGAGCACACATGCAAACACTAAGCATGATATCTGGCCTAGATGCACATAAATAGAGCAAAGACCCAATCATGGAGCGGTATACCTTTTGATCGAACTCTTTACCATTGTCGTCGAGACCCAGATGATGCTTGGCTGGCATTGGTGTTGTCAAGCCTTTGCAGTCTTGCATTCTTAACTTCTTCAGGCACTCTTTAAGATATTTCTCTTGAGATATGAAGATGCCGTTGCGTTGTTGCCGTATTTGAAGACCGAGAAAGAACTTCAGCTCCCCCATCATGGACATCTAATATTGCTCTTGCATCATGTATCCAAACTCTTCACTATACTTCTGATTGGTGCAGCCGAAGATAATGTCATCCACATATATTTGGCACACAAACAGTTCACCATCATATGTCTTCGTGAAAAGAGTGGGATCCTGGGAACCAGGTATGAAGCCTTTGCTTTTCAGAAAGTACTTGAGTGTATCATACCAGGCCCTAGGGGCTTGTTTGAGGCCATACAGTGCCTTGTTGAGCTTGTATACCATATCAGGATGTTTTGGATTTTCAAAGCCAGGTGGTTGTGCAACATACACTTCTTCTTCGATCTTGCCATTGAGAAAGGCACTTTTCACATCCATCTGATAGAGAAGTATGTTATGATGATTTGCATAGGCCAGCAGTATGCGTATGGCTTCAAGCCTAGCCACAGGAGCAAATGTTTCATCGAAGTCAATGCCCTCCACTTGAGTATATCCTTGAGCAACTAGACAAGCTTTGTTTCTGACAACTTGACCATGCTCATCTTGCTTGTTGCGGTATATCCATTTGGTGCCTATTATGTTGTGCTTCCGTGGATCAGGACGCTTAACCAGTTCCCATACATTATTCAGCTCAAACTGGTGAAGCTCTTCTTGCATAGCTTGATTCCATTCAGGTTCCATGAAGGCTTCTTCAACTTTCTTGGGTTCTGATATTGAGACGAATGCGAAATGCCCACAGAAGTTTGTTGGCTGAGTTGTCCTTGAACGAGTGAGTGGACTAGGTGCATTGATGCTGTCCAGTATTTTGTCAATTTGTACTTCATTTGCAACACGAGGGTGTGTGGGGCGAAGACTTTGCTCTTGCTGATCTATGTGGTCATTTGAAGGTATATCTTCAGGCTGAGCATTGTCTTCATGTGGATCAGGTGCTGAGATGATAAGTTCTTCTTCAGGTTGAGCTTCAGAAGGTACAATTTCTCCAGTTCCCATAAGCTTGAGTGATTCATTTGTTGGAACTTCATCTAGCACATTTGGCAACTGCTCTCTTTGTGATCCATTGGTTTCATCAAATCGCACATCCACTGTTTCAACCACTTTGTAGTGGAAGAGATTGAAGACTCTGTAGGAGTGCGAATCCTTTCCATATCCAAGCATGAAGCCCTCATGTGCTTTTGGTGCAAACTTTGAGGTGTGGTGTGGGTCCTTGATCCAGCATTTTGCGCCAAATACTCTGAAGTAACTGACATTTGGCTTCTTGCCAGTTAGGAGTTCATAAGATGTCTTGTTCAGGAGCTTGTGAAGATAAACACGATTGATTGTATGGCATGCAGTATCAATGGCTTCAGTCTAGAATTTTCTTGGAGTCTTGTATTCATCTAGCATTGTTCTGGCCATCTCAATGAGTGTTCTGTTCTTGCGTTCGACGACGCCATTCTGCTGTGGCGTGTATGGAGCTGAGAATTCATGTGTGATGCCCAAGGTGTCCAGATATGTATTAAGACCAGTGTTCTTGAATTCAGTGCCATTGTCACTTCTGATGTGCTTTATCTTGGCGCCAAAATTGTTCATAGCTCGATTTGCGAAGCGTCTGAAGACATCCTGCACTTCAGTCTTGTAAAGGATTATGTGCACCCAAGTATATCTAGAATAATCACCAACAATTACGAAGCCATAGAGGCATGCAGAAGTAGTAAAAGTTGAGTAGTGAGTGGGACCGAAAAGATCCATGTGAAGCAGTTCGAAGGGTTGAGTAGTGGTCATGATTGTCTTCGAAGGATGTTTTGCCCTTGTCATCTTCCCTGCTTCACAGGCACTGCATAAGTGATCTTTCTTGAACTTGACGCCTTCGATGCCTATGACGTGCTTTTTCTTCGCAAGGGTGTGGAGGTTCCTCATGCCAGCATGCCCAAGCCTTCGATGCCAAAGCCAGCATTCTGAAGCTTTTGCAAGAAGACATACTGCAAGTTGTGGTCCTGCTGAGAAATCTACCACATACAAATCACCTTTCCTATACCCTTCAAACACTAGAGATTTGTCAGATTCCATTAGCACCAGGCAACGATATTTTCCAAACATTACAATCATATTCAAATCGCAAAGCATTGAGACAGACATTAAGTTGAAGCCAAGGGATTCCACAAGCATGACTTTATCCATGTGTTGATCCTTTGAGATTGCAACTCTACCTAGACCCAATACCTTACTTTTACCAGTGTCAGCAAATGTGATGTGGCTCTTGTCGGATGGACGTAATGTTGAGTCCATAAGAAGGCTTCTTTTGCCAGTCATATGATTTGTACACCCACTGTCAATAATCCATTCTGAAGACTTTGAAGTCGCTGGTGTCGTACCCTACAGTGCAGTTAGGGGGATAGGCTTCACGAAGGGTGTTGTGAAGCATAAACATTTGACGAACCAGTGGGTTATGAAAACTCAGATCCAGATTAGGACTGATAGGGAGAGTAGCATGCGATTCAGGAACGAAGTACATAATGATGCCATTTGGGCATTTTATCTTGCGCCCCACAAGATTTTTATGGTCCCCAGCACTAGCATCAGAAGATTTTGTTTTTGTGCTGGAGACCTTTCCCTGCAAAGGAGAGTTAAGCTTTCTTAACCACCCACATCTTCAAGGGTGGCTTAGAAGCTATAAGTCTAAGTGCAGCATCTGAGAATTTTGGCTTTGAAACCTTAGCAAACAGTCTAGCAGGTGGACAATAATACTCATAGGAATAAGCAGAATAATTTTTGGTCATATGAACATGACGGTTCGATGAACCACTCTCATATTCATATGCCTGAGTATGGTTCCCCTGCAAAACATTTGCGTTAGTGCGACTCAGGTGAGTCCCCTGTTTGTATGAAGCATTTGGACCATATGAAGCCTTTGGTCTGAGGTTTGTATTCTTTAAGTGAGGTGTCATGAAGACATTCACAGGAAGATTTTCTAGACATGTTTTCGGAACCCAGATCTTCTTCATAGGCGGTCCATTCCTGCAGTTAGTACCAATGTACCTGGCAAACACTTCATCATTCTGATTCTTAAACAGTTTATAGTTTGCATCAAAGGATTCATCAATGATAATTGGGTTAGCACAAGTGAAGCCAGACAGATTGGATGGATCTGCTGAGGATTCCTTTGCAGCAACCCATGTGGTTTTGGGGTACTGCTCAGGTTTCCAGTAAGACCCATCTGCATTAATTTTCCTCACGAACCCAACACCCTCTTTCCTAGGGTTTCGGTTCAGAATCTGCTTCTTAAGGACATCACATAATGTCTGATGCCCTTTCAGACTTTTGTACATCCCTGTTTCAAGCAATGTCTTCAACCTAGCATTCTCATCAGCAATAGCAGTGGTATCCTCAGCAGAGGGGTTAGTTACCACATCAACAGTTGAAGATATTGAAACGGTAGTAGCAGTGGAACATTCAGCAACAGAAGCAGCATTATCACGCTCAATGCATTTAAGACATGGTGGTTCAAATCCTTCCTGAGCGGGACTGATCTGTTCAGCGCGAAGTGACTCGTTTTCCTTTTGAAGATCTTCATGAGCCACCCTCAATTTCTCAAGTTCTTGCTTCCTTTGAAGATAATCATAGGAAAGATTTTCATGAGTTGTTGAGAGAGTATCATGACGATCTTCAAGTTCCTGATACTTAACGTGAAGGTTTTTTATGTCTTCAATTAAGGATTCAGATCGAGTCATTTCAGCACCCAACAGATCATCGCTTCTGTCTAACAATTTTTGAATATGTTCCATAGCTTTCTGTTGTTCAGTTGCAATTTTAGCAAGTGTTTTGTAGCTAGGTTTTGAATCACATTCAGAGTCATCGTCACTAGATGTTTCATAGCGAGTTGTGCATGTATTTACCTTGGCACCGCGTGCCATGAAGCAGTAGGTAGGAGTGGAGTCGTTCTTGTCATTTGCGTCGGTGTCGGTGATGCAGTCATTGTCTTCAGTATTGAAGATAGACTTGGCGACGTATGCTGTAGCCAGACTCGCAATGCCAGAATCAGACTCCTCCTCAGACTCCACCTCTGCCTCCTCAGATGCGGACTCCTCCTCTGAATCCATCTCCTTTCCAACAAACGCACGTGCCTTGCCAGATGAGCTCTTCTTGTGTGATGAAGACCTTGATGAAGTTTTGGAAGAAGACTTTGAGTATTTCTTCTTCTTCTTGTCGTCAGAATCATATTCCTTGCTCTTCTTCTTCCTACTGTTCTCATTGTCCCACTGTGGACACTCAGAGATGAAGTGTCCAGTTTTCTTGCACTTGTGACATGTTTTCTTCTTGTAGTCATGAGCAGAAGCTTCATCATTCCTTGAGCTTGATCGTGAAGATTTCCTGAAGCCTTTCTTCTTAGTGAATTTTTGGAACTTCTTCACTAGCATTGCAAGTTCTCTTCCAATGTCTTCAGGATCATCAGAACTGCAGTCAGATTCTTCTTCAGATGAGGAGACAGCTTTTGCCTTCAAGGCACGAGTTCGCCCATAGTTTGGACCGTAGATATCTCTTT
This sequence comes from Triticum urartu, assembly GCF_003073215.2. Taxonomy (NCBI): domain Eukaryota; kingdom Viridiplantae; phylum Streptophyta; class Magnoliopsida; order Poales; family Poaceae; genus Triticum; species Triticum urartu. Next base: position 161,465,787 of record NC_053025.1, read on the forward strand.
TCTCAGAAAGCTGAAACTCATGTGTGTTGAGCCTCTCAAGTATGTCAGACGGATCGAGTGTCTTGAAATCAGGACATTCTTGAATCATCAGGGCCAGAATGTCAAACGAACTATCAAGTGATCTCAGCAGCGTCTTGACGATTTCATGTTTGGTGATCTCAGTAGCGCCGAGGGCTTGAAGCTCATTTGTGATGTCAGTGAGCCGATCAAAGGTGTGCTGGACATTCTCATTGTCATTTCATTTGAAGCGGTTGAAGAGATTGCGAAGGACACTGATTCTTTGATCTCTCTGGGTTGATATGCCTTCATTAACTTTGGAGAGCCAATCCCAGACCAGTTTGGATGTCTTCAAGGCACTCACACGGCCATACTGTCCTTTGGTCAGATGACCACATATGATATTCTTGGCAGTGGAGTCCAGTTGAGTGAACTTCTTGACATCAGCAGCAGTGACACCTTCTCCAGCCTTGGGAACGCCGTTCTCGACGACATACCATAGGTCGATGTCAATGGCTTCAAGATGCATGCGCATCTTATTCTTCCAGTAGGGATATTCAGTTCCATCAAAGACGGGGCAAGCAGCGGAGACTTTGATTATCCCTGCAGTCGACATAACTAAAACTCTAGGTGGTTAAACCGAATCACACAGAACAAGGGAGCGCCTTGCTCTGATACCAATTGAAAGTGCGTTATATCGACTAGAGGGGGGTGAATAGGCGATTTTTATGAAAGTCTTCAAAACGTGAGAGTTGTGAAGACAAACAGTGAAGATCATGACTATTACTATGCAGCGGAAGTTAGATTACACTAGGCCAGCCATGGTCATGTATTCAATAGAGTGAAAGCGCAATGACAAACAGCTTCAGTGTAATAAGGATCAGGTAGGAAGAAATTATGAAGCCAAACAGATCATACATTCATGTTGTGAAGACAAAAGATAAAGCAAGCATGCAATGGCTTCACAATGAATAACTGTAAGCGAAAGGAAGTGAAGATGAAACCAGTGACACGTTGAAGACAATGATTTGTTGGACCAGTTCCAGTTGCTGTGACAACTGTACGTCTGGTTGGAGCGGCTAGGTATTTAAACCAAAGGACACACAGTCCCGGACACCCAGTCAAGGAAACTTAGTCCAAGACACCCAGTCCTCACCGTTTTCTCCTTGAGCTAAGGTCACATAGACCTCGCCCAATCACTCAGGTAAGTCTTCAAGGTAGACTCCCAAACCTTCACAGACTTCGTTCACTGACAATCCACAATTTCTCTTGGATGCTCAGAACGCGACGCCTAACCGTCTGGAGGATGCACAGTCCTCAAGTGTAATAAGTCTTCAAATCACACAGACACGAAGAGTTAAGTGATGCCCAATTTACTCTGGCTCTAGGTGGTTAGGGCTTTTCTCCTCACTGGGAATTTTTCTTTCAAAGGCTTCGAGGTGGGTTGCTCTCAAACAACAAAAGCCGTGCACTGAAATCTGAGCAGCCAGCCATTTAAGATTGTGGGGGGTGGACTATTTATAGCCACTTGGCAACCCGACCTGATCTGTCCGAAATGACCCTGGGTCACTAAGGAACTGACACGTGTACCAACGGTCGGATTTCGAACTCACACGGCAACTTTACTTGGGCTACAAGTAAAGCTGACTTGTCTGACTCTGGACAAGATTTTCTCTCATAGGCTTCGCTCGAAGACATAGGATTTGAATTAGGCATCACTTCAGCCATTCTGACTAGTTCTCTTCGACCCCACTTAACAGTACGGTGGTTCCTATGACACAACATGAATGAAATAAAACTACGAAGGATCTAGGTCTTCGAGTTTCAAAAGCTTCATAGGGAGTCTTCTCATGTCATTGTCTTCAATATGAATATCTTCATAAACCACCATTGTCTTCGATGTCTTCGTACATTTTTAGGGGTCATCTCTGGTAGTAAAACCGAATCAATGACGGACTTCTACCTGTGTTTTCCTGCAATTCTCACAAACACATTAGTCCCTCAACTAGGTTTGCCGTCAATACTCCAAAACCAACTAGGGGTGGCACTAGATGCACTTACAATGGCAATATGGGAGGCATGATAAGCAAGTGGTAGGTATCGTAGCATAGGCATAGCAAAAGAGCGAGCATCTAGCAAGCAAAGATAGAAGTGATTTCAAGGGTATGGTCATCTTGCCTAAGATCCCGCAAGGAAGAAGAATGAGTCCATGAAGAAGACAATCGGACGTAGTCGAACGGATTCTCATGAACGCGACGTTATTGGAACTAACCCGAAGAAGCATCACCGGAAAGAAGCAAACAACATAGTAAACAACCACCACATAAACATGGCATGATGCACAACCAAGTATGATACATGTCCGGTTTAAATATGCATGGAATGGCAAAGGGCACAAACAACCTACAAATTAAGTGGAGCTCAACATGCAACTCCGTTGCATCTTGACGAAACACCATATTCAAGTTATTTAGTTCGATCTCGTTTATGTACCCAACAATATTAAATGTTGTTAAACATGGCAAGAGGGTGAAGCAAAGTAAAACTACCTATCTAGTCAAGTTTAAATGAGGCCGGAAGCAACGAACAACAAATCCGGTAAATCCCCATATGCATATATTAGGTTTGGTCCTGTTCTACCCTAAACCAAATTTTAGAGTTGTTAAACATGCAAAGTAAGGTCACCAAGTTAAACTAGGCATTTTTCTACCCCATTTACATATAAAGTTTATTAAATTTGGAGTTACGGTTATTAAGTTATGAATTAAAACATTTTAGCATGGCATAGGGGAAAATTTAAACAAACAGAAATTTAAACATTTCAAACATAGATGAAAGTGGCATATTATGAAACTAGACAAAATTATAAACACTTTACATATTAAGTTTGTTTAATTCCGATGCACGGTTGTGAAGTTATTATATGCATGAAGTGCAAGGGTTTTTCTGCAAATCTGCAGTCTCAAGATAATATGGAAAATCATTGGACTGGAAAAGAAGATACCATGGGCCAAAACTGGCAGGTCCAGAAGTGCACAGGAAAGGGGGCGCTAGAGGGGCTGCTCACTTTGGCCATGGGCCTGGCCCAGTAGAAGGAGTGGCTTGGCAGGCCGCGAAGGGGCGCGCTGGGCCTGGAGGCGCGGCCCACGGCGCGTAGGAGGCAGGCCAGGGGCGTGCAGCTGGGCCTTGGGGTCGCGGACAACATGCGGCTGGACCGGGCGAGCTCCTCTCGCTCGATCTAGACAGAGGGGAGGCACTGAAGCGGGCGTGGTCCTCTGATCTACAGGGAGCAGAGCAACGACGTGGTTGGAAGCAGAGGTTCGGCGCGAGGCGAAAGAGGAAGACGGCGGCGCAGGGCAAGGGACTTGGCGCGGTCGAGGACGCGCAGGAACCGGCCGGATCCGAGGCTCGGTGGTGGTGGAGCTCCATTCTGAGGGCAGTCCACGGCAGATCGGCGTGCAGATGAGGCGAGGCTCGCCGTCTCCGACAGAGAACAACAATGGCAGCAACAGAGGAGCAGGCGGGACGTCGGCAGGCACAAGAAGCGGCGGGTCGACGTGGTTCGCCGGCAAGACGGCAGAGGGCGGCGGACTTGACGGAGCTCGGCGAGAGGATCAGCCATGGCGCTGGAGCTCCTGTTGAGGTACAAATGGATGAGGAGATTAGGGAGAGGGATCTGCATGGAAGAGGGAACAGAAGGAGAGGGTCGCGGCGGGGGCTCATCTGCTGGTCTCGGGAGGAGCTGGTCTCGGGAGGAGCTCGTCTCCCTGGTCGACAAGGAGAGCGAAGACGAGTTTGATCGAGGGGAGGCCTTGGGTGGAGTCTGGTTGGTGGGATTGGATCGGGGGGGATGAGGGGATCCCGAGGAAGAAAGGTAGGTGGCGGCGGGCAGGAGGGTGGATGGGACAGACCTCCTAATTTTAGGGTTGGACCAAATATATACATTAGGTGAAAAAGGTTAGGGGCTATCTGGAGCCTCCGATCAAAATCGGACGGTCGCGAATAAAATAGCTAGGGAGTCCAAATAAGAAAATGATGATGTTTTGTAGATGTTTGGGGATGTTCCGGACCCATCAGTCACGACTGCTCGGGTCGGGTCCGGGATAGTTTCGGACAGCGAGGCGAGGGGTCGATGCACTGAGAAAAGAGGGGTTGGCTGGGCCTAGGAGGAATGTGGAGAGCGGATTGGTCTGAGAGAAGAGGGGAGAGATGCAGCCTGGCACGGTTTCCGGAGACCGAAAACGTCCGACGAAAAGACCGGCTATACTGCCGTAATAGTTATCCGTTGGGGCATCAAACAGCCCCAAATGCGATGAAACTTGACCGGTGGTCTATCTACACTATAATAAGACCACACGCCCACTTTCATGCCATTCCGAGAACATTTTTATGCCACTTATAAAATAATATTTCGGGTGTGCCGCGGGCGCGTGCAAGTGTGTCTGGGCTCAGAACGGACAACAGACGGAACTAGGGAAATCCAGACGGATGCAAGTTTTGAAAACATGCAGATGCAATGCGGATGATGACATGGCAAGATGAAACACACAAGCAAATGACAAGACAACAATAGCAAATAACTAGAAGACACCTCGCGCAACGGTCTCGGGACGTCACATCCTGAGGGGCCTCAAGGCGAGGACCTTCAAGAAGAAGCTCGAGGCCTGCGGCAAGGGTTGGGTCGATGAGCTCCAGTCCTTGCCGTGGTCCATCCGCACCACCGCGACCAAGGCCACGGGCGAGACTCTATTCTTCCTCGTCTACGAAGCCGAGGCGGTCCTCCCTCACGAGGTCAGGCATCACTCTGTGTGAGTCTTGGCGTTCGACGAGGCATGCCAGGACGCCTCACGAGGGATGGGCCTCGTGCTGGGGGAGGAGCGCTACCGCCAAGCCTCGCTCCATGCAGTGAGGTACCAGTAGGCGCTGCGGCGGTATCACTGCCGCATCGTCCGCTCTAGGAAACTCGAGGTGGCTGATCTCATCCTGAGGCGGGTGCTCTCCAGGGAAGGGCTTCATAACCTCTCACCCATGTGGGAGGGCCCGATCAGGATCGCCCGTGTCTCCAGGCCTGGCACCGCGCGCCTGGAGATGCAAGACGGGATCCCCATCCAGAATGCCTAGAACACCCAGCATCTCCAAAAGTTCTACTCATGACCAAGGCTCCACACCTGTGAAGATCTCCGCTCATGACACTCTCATGTAATAATGAGTTGGGGCTTTACACGCCTCGGAGTCTCTTGAGTGCCACCCCAGGGCCTCACGGAGGCTCCCACCCACGTCCTAGTGGAGGACCCATGCTCCACGCTGGTGGGAAGACAAGAAGACTAGTATAGGTGCCGGATGCGGCTGTTCTTTTGCTTGCTTTATGTAGCTGTTTTCAACTTCTTGAATGGATTTGGAGTTTTCGCGTCTTTCATTTGCAAGGGTCGGGAGTCTCTTTCTCTTTCTCTCATCGTAGTGTTCGCCCTTTGAATTTTAGCTTAGGGAGAGTGGTAGTTACCCGTCGCTCTTCCTCGCGTGCCCCGCACGCGGGGTCTGGGTACGGGGTGTGCGCCTGGTCTCGCTCACGACCCCACCTCGCTGATACATCTCCAATGTATCTATAATTTTTGATTGTTCCATGCTATTATATTATCTGTTTTGGATGTTTATGGGCTTTATTATACACTTTTATATTATTTTTGGGACTAACCTATTAACCTAGAGCCCAGTGCCAGTTTTTGTTTTTTCGTTGTTTTTGAGTATCGCACAAAAGGAAAACCAAACGGAGTCCAATTGACCTGAAACTTCACGGAGATCATTTTTGGACCAGAAGAAGCCCACAGAGTACCGGAGCTGTGCCAAAAGAGTCCCGAGGCCACGACGAGGGTGGGGGGCGTGCCCCCCTACCTCGTGGGCCCCTCGTGGCTCCCCTGACCGACTTCTTTCGCCTATATATATATATATCAACATACCCTAAAACAATCGGGGAACAGAATATATTGGGAGTTCTACCGCCAGAAGCCTCCGTAGCCACCGAAAACCAATCTAGACCCGTTCCGGCACCCTTTCGGAGGGGGGAATCCCTCTCCGGTGGCCATCTTCATTATCCCGGCGCTCTCCATGACGAGGAGGGAGTAGTTCGCCCTCGGGGCTAAGGGTATGTACCAGTAGCTATGTGTTTGATCTCTCTCTCTCTCTCTCTCGTGTTCTTGAGGGGGTACGATCTTGATGTATTGTGAGCTTTGCTATTATAGTTGGATCTTATGATGTTTCTCCCCCTCCACTCTCTTGTAATGGATTGAGTCTTCCCTTTGAAGTTATCTTATCGGATTGAGTCTTTAAGGATTTGAGAACACTTGTTGTATGTCTTGCATGTGCTTATCCGTGGTGACAGTGGGATATCACATGATCCACTTGATGTATGTTTTGGTGATCAACTTGCGAGTTCCGTGAGCTCGTGAACTTATGCATAGGGGTTGGCACACGTTTTTGTCTTGACTCTCCGGTAGAAACTTTGGGGCACTCTTTGAAGTTCTTTATGTTGGTTGAATAGATGAATCTGAGATTGTCTGATGCATATCGTATAACCATACCCACAGATACTTGAGGTGAAATTGGACTATCTAGGTGACATTAGGGTTTTGGTTGATTTGTGTCTTTAGGTGTTATTCTAGTACGAACTCTATGATAGATTGAATGGAAAGAATAGCTTCATGTTATTTTACTACAGACTCTTGAATAGATGGATCAGAAAGGATAACTTTGAGGTGGTTTCGTACCCTACCATAATCTCTTCGTTTGTCCTCCGCTATTAGTGACTTTCGATTGACTCTTTGTTGCATGTTGAGGGATAGTTATATGATCCAATTATGTTATTATTGTTGAGAGAACTTGCACTAGTGAAATTATGAACCCTAGGCCTTGTTTCAACGCATTGCAATACCGTTTACGCTCACTTTTATCATCAGTTACTTTGCTGTTTTTATATTTTTAGATTACAAAAACCTATATCTATCATCCATATTGCACATATATCACCATCTCTTCGCCGAACTAGTGCACCTATACAATTTACCATTGTATTGGGTGTGTTGGGGACACAAGAGACTCTTTGTTATTTGGTTGCAGGGTAGTTTGAGAGAGACCATCTTCATCCTACACCTCCCACGGACTGATAAACCTTACGTCATCCACTTGAGGGAAATATGCCACTGTCCTACAAACCTCTCCAATTGGAGGCCCAACAACGTCTACAAGAAGAAGGTTGTGTAGTAGACATCAAGCTCTTTTCTGGCGCCGTCGCCGGGGAGGTTAGCACTTGAAGGTATATCTTCAGATCTTGCAATCGAATCTTTTAGTTTCTTGTTTTATCACTAGTTTAGTTTATAAAAGAAAACTACCTAAAAATGGAATTGAGTTGCCTCATATGCTTCATCTTTTTAATATCTTTCATGAGAATGATGGAAAGGAAAATTGTGCTCAAGTGCTAGAAGAAAAAGTCTATAAAATGTTTGGCACTAAATCATTGAATGATGAGCATGAGTGCAATGTTATTAGTATGAACTCTTTGAATATCCATAGTACTAGTGATGATTGCACTAGTCATGATGAAAATATCTTTTATAAGCATATCGATTTTTGTGGAGTGCATAGAGTTTGCAAGTACATACCAAACAGGGAAGATAGATTCTGCAAGAGGCATAAGTATTTGGAAACTAAATGGTTGCAAGAAAGGCTAGATGTTTGTGCTGAAAATTTACAATTTCTTAGCCGTACTTGTGAACTTTGCAATGAACGTGATCATTTCAGTACCCAATGCAAATTGTTTCATGATCGTATCGTGTCCAAAAATTGTGATGACTTGATTTCCCTTGCACATCATAATGAACTTAGTTTGCTCTTGGTTTATGAAGAAATGAAACGTATATCTAAGGTTATTCCAAAATTTGCCCTTGATAGAGTTCTTAATTTTGATCTAGAAGAAATTTATATGTATTGTGCGGTGAATTGCATTGAAAATCCATATATTGCCAATTACATAAAGAAAAGAAAACAAATAGAAGATGAAGAGAATACTAACGAAAGGGAAGAGGCTTCCCAATATTCTCCTATTATTTCTTATGATGAATCAGGTAACGAGGAGGAGCCTTCTATTCAACCAATCTCATTAATAAGGAGCTCCAAAAAGAGGATTGAACCCACACATGATGTGAAGAAGAAAAAGAAAAGACGGAGAAGTAAAGGTATAAAGGTATCTCTTCCAAATGATGTTGCTCCTACTACTCATTGTGATGATGATAATTGTTATACTATTGGTGCTATCCATACTATTAATGATGAGAGTGATTATGCTTATGATATGAAAAGGCCCAATCTTGGGGATGCTATATTTGATGAGAATGACATGTTTGAGAATATATTTGTTGCAATTAATGTTTGTCCCAAGCTTGGGGATGCTATGTTTAATGAAGATGATATTTTTAGCCTCCCAAGTTTTGATGAGCAACGTTATTATGATGATAGCATGCCTCATATTTATGATGATTATTGCGATGAAACTTATGCTATAAAGAGTAGTGATGATTATATTTATAAAACTTGTCATGATTATGATTACCCTTTTTCTGAACACTACTCTTTTAACGTGGAAACAATTTATAGTATTCGATTCTCTTATGATACTCCCACTATTCCGATTGAGAAGAATTTTGCTTATGTAGAGAGTAGTAAATTTTCTATGCTTGTAGATCATGAAAAGAATGCTTTATGTGATGGTTATATTGTTGAATTCATTCATTATGCTACTGAAAATTATTATGAGGGGGGAACATATGCTTGTAGGCATTGCAATAATATCAAGTTTCCTCTCTTTGTGTTGAAAATCTTGAAGCTATGCTTGTTTTACCTTCCTATGCAAGTTGATTCTTGTTCCCACAAGTTGTTTGCTCACAAAATCCCTATGCATAGGAATTGGGTTAGACTTAAATGTTCTAGTCATATTCTTCATGATGCCCTCTTTATGTTTCAATTCTTATCTTTTATGTGAGCATCAGTGAAATCATCATGCCTAGCTAGGGGCGTTAAACGATAGCGCTTGTTGTGAGGCAACCCAATTTTATTTTTTCTCCTTGCTTTTTGTTCCTGTTCAGTAATAAATTAATCATCTATCCTCTATTATGATTGTGTTTTTTATGTTTTAGTTAGTGTTTGTGCCAAGTAAAGCCTTTAGGATCTTCTTGGGTGATTGCTATTTGATCTTGCTGTAAAAAATAGAAAGTATGCGCTCACGAGAATAATTTTCATTTTTTACCTACCAATTCCACTTGCAGTAGATTAATAAACAAATTGCGTAGGACTTCCTAATTTCGAAGGATTTTTGGAGTTACAGAAGTATTCGAAAGCTACAGATTACTATAGACTGTTCTGTTTTGGACAGATTCTGCTCTCTATGTGTTGTTTGCTTATTTTGATGAATCTATGAGTAGTATCGGAGGGTATGAACCATAGAGAAGTTGGAATACAGTAGATATTACACAAATATGAATTTAGAATGAGTTCACAACAGTACTTAAGTGGTGATTTACTTTCTTATACTAACAGAGCTTACGAGTTTTTTGTTAAGTTTTGTGTTGTGATGTTTTCAAGTTTTGGGTAAGGATTCGATGGACTATGGAATAAGTAGTGGCAAGAGCCTAAGCTTGGGGATGCCCAAGGCACCCCAAGGTAATATTGAAGGACAACCAAGAGCCTAAGCTTGGGGATACCCCGGATGGCATCCCCTCTTTCGTCTTTGTTCATCGGTAACTTTACTTGGAGCTATATTTTTATTCACCACATGACATGTGTTTTGCTTGGAGCGTCATTTTCTTTTCTTTTGTTTTGCTTGTTGTTTGAATAAAATACAAAGATATGAAATTATTAAATGTTTGAGAGTCTTCACATAGTTGCATAATTATTCGACTACTCATTGATCTTCACTTATATCTTTCAGAGTGGTTTGTTGTTGCTTTAGTGCTTCACTTATATCTTTTTAGAGCACGGTGGTAGTTTTATTTTATAGAAATAGATGAACTCTCATGCTTCACTTATATCATTTAGAGAGTCTCTAAACAGCAGGTTAGTTTGCTTTGGTTATGAATTTAGTCCTAATATGATGGGCATCCAAGAGGGATATAATAAAAACTTTCATATAAAGTGCATTGAATACTATGAGAAGTTTGATTCCTTATGATTGTTTTGAGATATGAAGATGGCGATATTAGAGTCATGCTAGTTGAGTAGTTGTGAATTTGATAAATACTTGTGTTAAAGTTTGTGATTCCCGTAGCATGCACGTATGGTGAACCGTTATGTGATGAAGTCGGAGCATGATTTATTTATTGGTTGTCATCCTTATGAGTGGTAGTCGGGGACGAGCGATGGTCTTTTCCTACCAATTTATCCCCCTAGGAGCATGTGTGTAGTACTTTGTTTGGACAACTAATAGATTTTTGCAATAAGTATGTGAGTTCTTTATGGCTAAAGTTGAGTCCATGGATTATACGCACTCTCACCCTTCCACCATTGCTAGCCTCTCTAGTACCGCGCAACTTTCGCCAGTACCATAAACCCACCATCTACCTTCCTCAAAACAGCCACCATACCTACCTATTATGGCATTTCCATAGCCATTTCGAGATATATTGACATGCAACTTTCCACCCTTCCATTTATTATGACACGCTCCATCATTGTCATATCGCTTTGCATGATCATGTAGTTGACATCGTATTTGTGGAACAGCCACCATTCATAATTCTTTCATACATGTCACTCATGAGTCATTGCACATCCCGATACACCGCCGGAGGCATTCATATAGTCATATTTTTTTTCTAAGTATCGAGTTGTAATTCTTGAGTTGTAAGTAAATAAAAGTGTGATGATCATCATTATTAGAGCATTGTCCCAGTGAGGAAAGGATGATGGAGACTATGATTCCCCCACAAGTCGGGATGAGACTCCGGACGAAAAAAAAGAAAAAAAAAGAAAGGCCAAAAAAAGAGAAGGCCCAAAAAACAACAAAAAATGAGAGAAAAAGAGAGAAGGGGCAATGCTACTATCCTTTTACCACACTTGTGCTTCAAAGTAGCACCATGATCTTCATGATAGAGAGTCTCCTATGTTGTCACTATCATATACTAGTGGGAATCTTTCATTTTAGAACTTGGCTTGTATATTCCAATGATGGGCTTCCTCAAATTGCCCTAGGTCTTCATGAGAAAGCAAGTTGGATGCACACCCACTTAGTTTCTTTTTGAGCTTTCATACACTTATAGCTCTAGTGCATCCGTTGCATGGCAATCCCTACTCACTCACATTGATATCTATTGATGGGCATCTCCATAGCCCGTTGATACGCCTAGTTGATGTGAGACTATCTTCTCCTTTTTGTCTTCTCCACAACCACCATTCTATTCCACCATAGTGCTATGTCCATGGCTCATGCTCATGTATTGCGTGAAGATTGAACAAGTTTGAGAACATCAAAAGTATGAAACAATTGCTTGGCTTGTCATCGTGGTTGTGCATGATTTAAATATTTTGTGTGGTGAAGATGGAGCATAGCCAGACTATATGATTTTGTAGGGATAACTTTATTTGGCCATGTTATTTTGAGAAGACATGATTAGTTTGTTAGTATGCTTGAAGTATTATTATTTTTATGTCAATATTAAACTTTTGTCTTGAATCTGATGGATCTGAATATTCATGCCACGATAAAGAGAATTACTTAGAGAAATATGTTAGGTAGCATTCCACATCAAAAATTCTGTTTTTATCATTTACCTACTCGAGGACGAGCAGGAGTTAAGCTTGGGGATGCTGATACATCTCCAACGTATCTATAATTTTTGATTGTTCCATGCTATTATATTATCTGTTTTGGATGTTTATGGGCTTTATTATACACTTTTATATTATTTTTGGGACTAACCTATTAACCTAGAGCCCAGTCCCAGTTTTCTGTTTTTTCGTTGTTTTTGAGTATCGCAGAAAAGGAAAACCAAACGGAGTACAATTGACCTGAAACTTCACGGAGTTCATTTTTGGACCAGAAGAAGCCCACAGAGTACCGGAGCTAGGCCAGAAGAGTCCCGAGGCCACCGCGTGGGCGGGGGCGCGCCCTACCCCCTAGGCGCTCCCCCCTACCTCGTGGGCCCCTTGTGGCTCCCCTGACCAACTTCTTTCGCCTATATATATCAACATACGCTAAAACCATCAGGGAACAGAATAGATCGGGAGTTCCGCCGCCAGAAGCCTCCGTAGCCACCGAAAACCAATCTAGACCCATTTCGGCACCCTGCCGGAGGGGGGAATCCCGCTCCGGTGGCCATCTTCATCATCCCGGTGCTCTCCATAACGAGGAGGGAGTAGTTCACCCTCGGGGCTGAGGGTATGTACCAGTAGCTATGTATTTGATCTCTCTCTCTCTCTCGTGTTCTTGAGGTGGTACGATCTTGATGTGTCGTGAGCTTTGCTATTATAGTTGGATCTTATGATGTTTCTCCCCCTCTACTCTCTTGTAATGGATTGAGTCTTCCCTTTGAAGTCATCTTATCGGATTGAGTCTTTAAGGATTTGAGAACACTTGATGTATGTCTTGCAGGTGCTTATCTGTGGTGACAATGGGATATAACGTGATCCACTTGATGCATGTTTTGGTGATCAACTTGCGAGTTCCGTGACCTCGTGAACTTATGCATAGGGGTTGGCACACATTTTCGTCTTGACTCTCCGGTAGAAACTTTGGGGCACTCTTTGAGGTTCTTTGTGTTGGTTGAATAGATGAATCTAAGATTGTGTGATGCATATCATATAATCATACCCATGGATACTTGAGGTGACATTGGAGTATCTAGGTGACATTAGGGTTTTGGTTGATTTGTGTCTTAAGGTGTTATTCTAGTATGAACTCAATGATAGATTGAACGGAAAGAATAGCTTCATGTTATTTTATACACACTCTTGAATAGATCGATCAGAAAGGATAACTTTGAGGTGGTTTCGTACCCTACCATAATCTCTTCGTTTGTCCTCCGCTATTAGTGACTTTGGAGTGACTCTTTGTTGCATGTTGAGGGATAGTTATATGATCCAATTATGTTATTATTGTTGAGAGAACTTGCACTAGTGAAAGTATGAACCCTAGGCCTTGTTTCAACGAATTGCAATACCGTTTACACTCACTTTATCATTAGTTACCTTGCTGTTTTTATATTTTCAGATTACAAAAACCAATCTCTATCATCCATATTGCCCTTGTATCACCATCTCTTTGCCGAACTAGTGCACCTATACAATTTACCATTGTATTGGGTGTGTTGGGGACACAAGAGACTCTTTGTTATTTGGTTGCAAGGTTGTTTGAGAGAGACTATCTTCATCCTACGCCTCCCACGGATTGATAAACCTTAGGTCATCCACTTGAGGGAAATTTGCTACTGTCCTACAAACCTCTGCACTTGGAAGCTGTAATACCCCGGATGTAACTTACCACATTTGTACTCCGAATCTTGCCATTTTCGGCTCTAAGTTATGAGATTCCTTCGTGGTTGGGTTTTGTCTTTGCTTTGCTTGTGTCCTTGCTTTGCGTAGAGCCGGGAGACGAGTGCGTGATCGAGGAACCCGTTGAGTATGCTTACGAGGATCAAGCTTTCGTCAACTCGGAGAACTTTCAAGGCAAGATGACCATACCCTCGAAATCACTTCTATCTTTGCTTGCTAGTTGTTCACTCTATTGCTATGCCGCGATACCTACCACTTGCTATATCATGCCTCCCATATTGCCATGTCAAGCCTCTAACCCACCTTTCCTAGCAAACCATTGTTTGTCTATGTTACCGCTTTGCTCAGCGCCTCTTATAGAGTTGCTAGTTGCAGGTGAAGATGAAGTTTGTTCCTCGTTGGAACATGTTTATTATTGGGATATCATTATTACATCTTGTTCACTTTAATGCACCTATATATTTGGTAAAGGGTGGAAGGCTCGGCCTTATGCCTGGTGTTTTGTTCCACTCTTGCCGCCCTAGTTTCCGTCAAACCGATGTTATGTTCCTTAATTTTGTGTTCCTTATGCGGTTGGGTTATAATGGGAACCCCTTGACAGTTCGCCTCGAATAAAACTCCTCCAGCAAGGCCCAACCTTGGTTTTACCATTTGTCACCTAAGCCTTTTTCCCTTGGGTTCCGCGGACTCAAGGGTCATCTTTATTTTAAACCCCCGTGCCAGTGCTCCTCTGAGTGTTGGTCCAATCTGTCAGCAGCCGGTGGCCACCAGGGGTAACTCTGGGTTGGCCTACCGGAATCTTGGACAATCCGGTGTGCCTTGAGAACGAGATATGTGTAGCTCCTATCGGGATTTGTCGGCACATTCGGGTGGCTTTGCTGGTCTTGTTTTACCATTGTCAAAATGTCTTGTAACCGGGATTCCGAGTCTGATCGGGTCTTCCTGGGAGAAGGAATATCCTTCGTTGACCGTGAGAGCTTGCCATGGGCTAAGTTGGGACACCCCCGCAGGGTTTTGGACTTTCGAAAGCCGTGCCTGCGGTTATGGGCAGATGGGAAAGTGTTAATATCCGGTTGTAGAAAACTTGACACTTAACTTAATTTAAAATGAATCAACCGCGTGTGTAACCATGATGGTCTCTTTTTGGCGAAGTCCGGGAAGAGAACACGGTCTCATGTTATGCTTGAACATAAGTAGCTTTAGGATCACTTCTTGATCATTATAGCTTCTTGACTGAACTTTTTTTCTCTTCTCGCTCTCATTTGCATAAGTTAGCCACCATATATGCTAGTGCTTGCTGCAGATCCACCTCACTCTCCCTTTTTCCTACCTTAAGCTTAAATAGTCTTGATCGCGAGGGTGTGAGATTGTTGAGTCCCCGTGACTCACAGATTACTTCCAAAACCAGATGCAGGTGCTGATGATGCCAGTGCAGGGGACGCTACCGAACTCAAGTGGGAGTTTGACGAGGATTCGGGACGTTACTATGTTTCCTTTTCGGACGATAGGTAGAGAAGCCCAGTTGGGGCGATCAGGGATCTAGCATTTGGAATTGTCTTTCTTTATTTGGTTCCGTAGTCGGACCTTGATTGTATTCTGGATGATGAAATGCTATATTTATGTATTGTGTGAAGTGGCGATTGTAAGCCAACTCTTTATCCCTTTCTTATTCAGTACATGGGATGTGTAAAGATTA
The DNA here is from genome assembly GCF_003073215.2 of Triticum urartu. Classification (NCBI taxonomy): domain Eukaryota; kingdom Viridiplantae; phylum Streptophyta; class Magnoliopsida; order Poales; family Poaceae; genus Triticum; species Triticum urartu. The sequence continues at coordinate 161,481,010 of NC_053025.1, forward strand.
CCCCTGTTGCGACATGCCTACTATGCGGTTATGCCTCTAAGTCATGCTCCGACACGTGGGAGATATAGCCGCATCGTGGGTGTTACAAGTTGGTAATCGGAGCCTTCCCCAACTTAGGAGCCCCCTGCTTGATCGAATTGCTGACGTTGTTGAGTCTAGAAAATGTTTTGAGTCCTATATGATTATATATATCGGAGAGTAGGATTCTTTTTACTCCTCAGTCCTTTCGTCTGTCACAGCCCTAGAATTGTTTGCAGATAGTTGCATCACTGAGCATCATGCATCCTGTTATTTTCAAGAAACTTGAAATGAGGAAATTGAAAGCCTCAGAAATCATTTGAAAAGAAGGGCAAGAACCCTTTAAATTACATTCATTGTTTCCAAAATGACTTCATAAATGTTTGACAATTTTGGCAAGGCTTTGAGACCAAACCAAAAATAGTGAACATTTTTGAAGGAATTATTTTGGGACTTTGAAATTAAATCAATAAGTATTTGTGTTTTGGATTATATTCATTTTTTATAGAATATAATTCAAAAGGCCCTGGAATTATGTATGTGCCTCTGGAAAAGACCATAATGGCAACATAAAAATATTCAGAAGGTTTTGCCCTGTTTTGAATTTATTTCGAAATTTGAATCAGTGGCAAAATGAATAAATAAAAACAAAACAAAACAAAAATAAAACAGAACAGAAACATACCTGGCGGCCTGCTACTGTAGTCGGCCCAGCTTCTGAGCAGCCCACCCGAGCCCACCCGAGCCCACCTTGCCAGTCATCTTCCTCGGTGCGCCAGAGGGACAGAGCGCGTGTGGCCGCGGCATGCCGGCACGCGCGCGCCACCTCCTTCTTGCTGCCGCTTCCCTGACGTCGCCCTGGAGATGCCACACACCTCTCTGCTCTCTCTCTCTCTCTCTCACGCGGTCTCTCTCCTCCCCTCTGTCTCTCTCTCACGCGCATGGCAGAGCGCAGCCATCGCCACCGACGCCGTTCGGCGCGGCCACAGCCACCGCCTCACCTCCTCGATAGGTCCATGAGCTCCACCTCGACCACCTCTTCCTCTTCGCCGAGCAACACATCGCCGGAAGCCCCATGACGCCGCCTTAGAGGCCATCTTCAACCTCCTACACCGAGCGTCGCCATCGTCGATTCGCCGCCGTTCGCGCCTCCCTGAGCGCGTTGAGACCGTCAACGACCCCTACATGAGCCCCTGCTTCGAACCCCTCTTCTACCCCACGCGTTCGCACCCTCTAGGCCGTAGTTCCACCATGGCCGAAGCTCGCCTCCGCTCGGGCTTGTCGCCGGCATCGCTCCAGCGACCATTTGGTCATCCCGTGCTGCGTAACATGTTTGCCGCCCCGCGCTGAGCCTTGCTAGCGCCTCCCCTTGCCCGCTTGCACCCCGCAGCGCCACCCGCGCACATCACCGAGCTCCGGCCGCCGCTAACCTCGCCGCCACCGTCGCAACAGGCCATCCGCGATGGCCCCGCGGCCTCCCCTAGACACGCACGGGCCTGGACTTCCTCCTGGTGCCCTCGCCCGCCATCCCCGTGGCCTACCGTGCGGGCTCCGCCGCGACTTGAGGTCGCGGGCGACTAATCGCTGGCAGTGCTGACATGGCATGTCATTAGCCACTAATGACGCTCTAACTAACCCCTAGAGCCACTGCCATGTGGGCCCCTGTACCTGTTTAGGTTTGTTTTGTTTTGTTTAGTTTAGTTCATAAACAGTGGGACACACCCGTCAGCATTGACTCTGCTGACGTGGCCATTCACCAGGCCCACCAGTCAGCGACACTAACCAGCCTTGCATCACTGATGTGTGGACCCCACACGTCAGGTTTGACCCGGGGCAGCCCTGTTGACCTGCTGACGCCAGCATGACGCAATGCTGACGCAGATAATGATTTTCTGATTTTAAAAATAATCAGGAAATTCCAGAAAATATCCAAAACTTCTAAAAATCATAGAAATTCAACCGTAGCTCCAAATCAAATAATTTATATACGAAAAATGATCAGAAAAATATGAAGAATCTGTTTATGCCATGATCATGCATGTTTGAACAAGTTAACCTCACTGAATAGGACAAATTATGATTAGGGCAATTTATGAAATAACATTTGGAGTTGGAATTTGATCTTGTTTGAGTGGACTTGTTTGAGTTCCACTTCAATTAAATTGGCTAGATATTGTATTAGGTCAATTCAGTACCTTAATACGTCATATCATTCATTCGCTTGTGCATTGCATTAAATGAATGTTTATTGTCCCCTCTCAGTAGATGTGTTTCAATGATGAATTCGATGACACCGATGAAGAGCTATATCATCTTCAGAAGTGCTAGGCAAGCAAAACCCCCTTGTTCATTCCGATACAATCCCACTCTCTCGCTACTGCTCTCTTTTACTGCATTAGGACACCAACGGTTCAACTGTTACATGTTACGGTAGTTGAACCCCTTTCCTCTACATGACCTGTCATTGCCACAGTAAATAGATCAAACCCACTAGCAGGAGTAGGAGTTGTTTTGAGCCCTGATGTGCCTACTCATTCATGCTTGTTTGTCATGCCTGCTATTGCTTAGAGTTGTGTCAGGTCTGATTCATCGGGGATGAATTGGAAAGTTGTGAACATGTCCTACTGTGTGTGAGCTAAGTGTGTTGAACACGATTTGGTAAAGGTATCGATGAGAAGCCATGTAGGAATACATGGTGGGTTGTTTCATTGGAACCGTCCTTAAGCACCGAGATCTGTATGTGTGATTCAAGAACCAGCTACTACCATGCATTGGGCCCAAAACCAATGGACCCTCTCGGCTTCTTAACCACCCTAGTCCTCTATCCAGGAGTTGCAATTAGTTTCTGGTGTTTATAGGATATGTGTTGGCGGCCGTGCGTAGCGCTGACCCTAGGGGTGGACTATGATGCGGTAGATACACCGTGGCACGGTGTACCGAGTCGCCCGTTTGGTGTCTCGGGAACCCTGTACACATCATTCGGGGCCGTATGCGGAAACCTCGGCTGGGCTCCCTGCGGATGGAACCTGGATAGGCGATAAACCTGGACTAGAGACTTGAGTGTTTAGGTAGGCCGTGGCTGACACCCACGTTGGGCTTCCACTTGAAGGTTGCCGACTACATGTTGTGTAAACGGCGGTAAGTGGTGAGAGCGTGTGTGAAGAAGTACACCCCTGCAGGGTTAACATCATCTATTCGAATAGCCGCGTCCGCGGTAAAGGACTACTTGGTTGTCTGTACAGTTCATAGATAACTTGAAGTGGATACTCTAAAACTCGTAAGATAAGTGTGAGTTCTATGGATGGCCTTCTCATAGGGAGACGGGAGCGGATCCATAGTGGTGTATTGAATGGTGAATATGTGGACTCGTGTGCACAACCACAAAAGAGTTGCTTGTAGTCGTAGTTCAGGTTAGCCACTGAGTCAAAGCTGGCTTACTGCAGTTGAACTCCACCCCCCTTGTTCATACCGATGCATATGTAGTTAGTTCTGATGTAAGTCTTGCTGAGTACATTTGTACTCACGTTTGCTTAATTTATGTTTTGCAGAGAGACATCAGTCTCGCTAATAGTTCCGTGTGGACTTCGACGTTTAGCTTGCTACCTCAGCTACGATCTTGTGCCCTCGGCACGATCTGGTAGATAGTCAGGCTTCTCAGCCGTTTTCATTTGTAGATGTCTGTACTCATACATGTTAAGCTTCTGCATGTTCTTTGACTTGTATGCTCTGAATGTTGGGTCATGAGACCCATGTTTGTAATATCTCACTCCTCGGAGCCTAATGAATAAATACTCTGAGTCGTAAAGTCTTGTTGTGATGCCATGTTGTATTTGCACATATCGAGCATATTGTGTGTATGATTGAAATGCTTGGTATGTGTGGGATCCGACTACCTAGTTGTTTATCCTTGGTAGCCTCTCTTATGGGGAAATGTAGTCTGGTGCTTCCACTGAGCCTTGGTAGTCTGCTACAGCCCGGTTTACCGGAGTCTTGCTAGCCCAGTACTACTGCTCCGGAACACTTAGACTGGCCGACATGTGATTCACTTCATTCCTGTGTCTGTCCCTTCGGGGAAATGTCACGTGGTGACTTCCGGAGTCCTGCTAGCCTGCTACAGCCCGGGTTCCCGGGGTCCTGTTAGCCCAGTTGCTATAGCCCGGATTCACACGCTGATGACCGACATGTTCGATGTTGTTTCATGTATGCCTGTCCCCGTAAGTTAGTGCCACTTTGGGTTCACGACTAGTCATGTCGGACCGGGTTCTCTGTCATATGGATGCTAGCGACACTATCATATACGTGAGCCAAAAGGCGCAAACGGTACCGGGCCAGGTAAGGTGGCACCCGTGGGAATACCGTGCGTGAGGCCGCAAAGTGATATGAAGTGTTACATGCTAGATTGGTGTGACTTAGGATCGGGGTCCTGACATCGTTGCTCTGGTGAGGCCTCCTGACGTAGAGTTTTGAACCTTCCCTTCTCAAATTTCACGAATTTTTTTAGGATCACGCGGGTATCTTGGAATCGTTCTGATGGTTTTGTGACGAGAACATTGTTCTTGGTGCCTCCTGACATTTAGGGGTTGTGGCAGTGTCCCGGGGTGTTGGGCTCCGAGGTGTTGTCGTCACAATTTTATCATTGCAATTCTGGAATACTTGAGTTCACCAACATCGGAAATCTCCTTTATGCAGTTGTTGGTGAGATAACCTCGACGCCACCCAGTACTAGGGCGGGAGTTCGAGAGTATTGCCATAACTCGTATAATGGATGCTTTTCGAAGGTTGAGGTAAATGATTTCCGAAAGTTTCTTGGTTATGTGTTGAAGGATGGATATAGCTGGATGTAGGATTTGCTAGTTTTGGGTGAGATATTATGCGTCCCCTGTATCTCCAACACCTGATTGCATAACCAGAAAGTTTTGGGAGTTTCATACATGGGAATTCATGTAGCTCTAGTATTTCTTCCCACAGATATTTGGTTTGTGATTGGGTAATCCTTACCAATTATTTGCTCATATCCGTACCTTGTTGATTTTATTATTCTACCTTTATCTAAGTGGCTTCTCAATTTATGGAAGTGTGATCATTTACTTTGGAATTCATTTGTTCATCCTTGTTCAAATGTTAAGGCGATATGTTGCAATTTCGATCCATTGATTCAGCTTGAATATATGTCTATCAAGATGCTAACGGATGTCAACCTATTCAGGATGGCTCCTCCAACGCGTCAGAATCCGGAACCTCCGCCACCACCTCGACCTCCGGAGGCATGGCAAGCTGTCATGGCCGCCACCAACGCCAACACGCAAATGCTTTTGCAACTCTTGCAAGAGCACAACCAAGGAAATCAAGGCCAAGGCAACAATCAAGCTCAGTTTGCTACCCTCAATCAGTTCCTCGCAAACCAGCCGAAGTCCTTCAGTAACTGTGTCGAGGCCACAGACGCTGACGATTGGCTCGTGGATATCTGCAAACATTTTGAGTGTAGTAATGTCAGGCCTGAGGACTTTGTCAAGTTTGCTTCGTTCCAACTCAAAGACCAAGCTACTGAGTGGTATCAACAATACAAAGATTCCAGAGGAGGTCGTGTGATTACCTGGGATGATTCTCGCCGAGACTTCAAAGCTCACCACATTCCACAAAGTGTTGCTAGGAGTAAGCGCGAGGAGTTCCGCAATCTCAAGCAAGGCAACATGTCTGTTTACCAATACAACATCCTGTTTCAGAGGCTCGCTCGCTTCGCCAAACAAGACGTCCCTGATGAGAATAGCATGATTTATCAATTCAGAGGTGGCCTCAGAGAAGATCTCCAACTAGCTCTCGTGCTTTTTGAGCCGACCAAGTATGATGATTTCTACAACATGGCACTAAAGCAGGAAGCTGCTCAGATCAAGTGCGATGCTTCTAAGAAGAGAGTCAGGGATGCAGCTCCATCTTCTTCTTCAACTCAAGTGGCAGCTAAGCAACAGAAGTTCTGGTTGCCTCCTCCTCCTCCGTTCCGTCAGCCTTATCAGCAGAAGAGTAAAGGTGGCAATGGATCTTCCCACCCACCCAACCCAGGCTATCAGAACAAAGCTCTGTCTCATGCTCCAAGGTCAAGTGCTCCGTATCACCGTCCGCTCACAGAGGTTACTTGCAATAAGTGTCAGCAGAAAGGGCACTATGCAAACAAATGCTTCAACCAAAGGCGCCTTCCGCCTCCTCCTCCTATGAGATCTGCCAGCAATGCAGTGGTCAAGCATAATCCCAAGTTTGCAAAGGTCAACATGATGAACGCAGCTCAGGTAGAGGACTCTTCAGAAGTGATCATGGGTAATCTTCCTATTAATGATATTCCTGCAAAAGTCCTTTTTTATACGGGTGCATCGCATTGTTTCATTTCAAGATCATTTGCATCTAAGCATGAGTTGCTTTTCCAAGATTTGCCTAGACAGTTATCAGTTGTCTCTCCGAGTAAACGCATGAACGCTAACTCCATGGTTCTGGATGTTTCTATCAAGATGGGTGACTATAAGTTTCTGTCTTGTCCTATTGTTCTTGGTGACTCGGATATTGATCTAATTCTTGGCATGGACTGGCTTTCTAAGCACAAGGCTCAGCTTGATTGTGCTGCTAGGCAGATTCAATTGACACACTCGTCTGAGGATGTGATCATCTATGCCGCTCATGATGATACCATTCGACTGTTTTCTCCCAATGAGAAGGGCGAGTTGGATGCCATCTCTCAGATTCCAGTCGTTTGTGAATATCAAGACATCTTTACAGAAGAGCTTCCAGGAATGCCTCCTCACTGTCCAGTTGAATTTGTCATCGATCTTGAGCTTGGAACGGAACCTATTTGTAAACGTCCTTACAAGCTTGGACTAGAAGAGTTGAAGGAGCTGAGAAACAACTCGATGAACAAGAGCGTATGGGTTTGATTCGACCGAGTTCATCTCCATGGGGTTGTGGTGTTCTTTTTTTCAAGAAGAAGGATGGCACGGACCGACTTTGTGTCGACTACTGTCCATTGTACAAGAAGACCATAAAGCACAAGTACCCACTTCCCAACATCAATGATCTTTTCGAGCAACTCAAAGGTGCTCAAGTATTCTCCAAGCTTGACCTCCGTATGGGTTATCATCAGATTCACATTCGTGAACAAGATATCCCCAAGAGAGCATTCAGAACAAGCTATGGTTCTTATGAATACACTGGCATGTCTTTCGGACTTGTCAACGCTCCTCCAACGTTCTCTCGCATGATGAACTTCATCTTCAACCCTTACACAAATGATTTCGTCTTGGTGTATCTCAATGATATTTTGGTCTTTTCCAAGAACAAGGAGGATCATGCCAAGCACTTGAAATTGGTACACCACAAACTCAGAGAACATCAGTTCTATGCGAAGTTCTCAAAGTGTGAGTTTTGGCTCGATGAGGTTCTCTACCTTGGGAATATCATCTCCGCTAATGGCATTGCTGTTAATCCTGAGAAGGTGTCTGCAATTGTTAATTGGGAACCGCCTCAGAATGTGAAGTAGTTCCGCAGTTTCCTTGGGCTTGCAAGCTATTGTCGAAGGTTTGTTGAGAATTTCTCTAAGATCGCAAAGCCTCTTTCCAACCTCCTCCAGAAGAATGTGAAGTATGTCTGGACGCCTGAATGTGACATCGCTTTCAACACCCTCAAAGAGAAGCTAGTCACAGCTCTAGTTTTGACACCTCCGGATGAATCCAAACCATTCAAAGTTTTCTGTGATGCCTCCCAGCAAGGTCTCGGTGTTGTGTTAATGCAAGAGAAGAAAGTTGTGGCCTATACCTCTCGCCAGTTGAAGCCCAACGAAAATAACTACCCCACTCATGACCTCGAGTTGGCGGCAGTGGTCCTTGCTCTACTAACATGGAGACATCTCTTGTTGGGAAGGAAAGTGGACATCTTCACTGATCATAAGATGTAACGCCCTCGATGCGGCTATATCTCCCACGTGTCGAAGCACGACTTAGAGGCATAGCCGCATTGAAAGCAGTGTCGCAAGTGAGGTAATCTTCACACAACCCATGTAATACATAAGGGAAAGAGATACATAGTTGGCTTACAATCGCCACTTCACACAATTACATGAATAAAGCATTACATCAACAAGATACAATCAAGGTCCGACTACGGAACCAAAATAAAAGAAGACTATCCCAAATGCTACACAGATCCCCGATAGACCCCAACTGGGCTCCACTACTGATCAACTAGAACGAAACAGCACCAAAGGACAAGATCTTCATCGAGCTCCTCCTTGAGCTTGGTTGCGTCATCTGCACGGACTCATCAGCACCTGCTAGCTGGTTTTGGAAGTATCTGTGAGTCACGGGGACTCAGCAATCTCACACCCTCGTGATCAAGACTATTTAAGCTTATGGGTAAGGTAAAAGGTATGAGGTGGAGCTTCAGCAAGCGACTAGCATATATGGTGGCTAAACATACGCAAATGAGAGCGAGAAGAGAAGGCAAAGAACGGTCGAGAAACAATGATCAAGAAGTGGTCCTAGAACAACCTACGTCAAACATGACTCCAACACCATGTTCACTTCCTGGACTCCGCCGGAAAGAGACCATCACGGTTACACACGCGGTTGATGTATTTTAATTAAGGTCATCTTCATGTTTTCTACAACCGGACATTAACAAATTCCCATCTGCCCATAACCGCGGGCACGGCTTTCGAAAGTTCAAATCCCTGCAGGGGTGTCCCAACTTAGCCCATCACAAGGTCTCATGGTCAACGAAGGATATTCCTTCTAGCAGGAAGACCCGATTAGACTCGGAATCCTGGTTACAACACATTTCAACAATGGTAAAACAAGACCAGCAAAACCACCCGCTGTGCCAACAAATCCCAATAGGAGCTGCACATATCTCGTTCTCAGGGAACACCGGATAAGCTAAGCATACGGGAGCCAACGTAACCCAAGTTGCCAAGGGACGGCCCCGCACGGTGCTCTGGGTTGGACCAACACTCAGAGGAGCACTGGCCCGGGGGTTTAAATAAAGATGACCCTTGAGTCTGCAGAACCCAAGGGAAAGAAAAGGCTAGGTGGCGAATGGTAAAACCAATGTTGGGCCATGCTGGAGGAGTTTTATTCAAGGCGAACTGTCTAGGGGTTCCCATTATAACCCAACCGCGTTAGAACACAAAATCCGGGAACATAACACCGATATGACGGAAACTAGGGCGGCAAGAGTGGAACAAAACACCAGGCATAAGGCCGAGCCTTCCACCCTTTACCAAGTATATAGATGCATTAATTAAATAATAGATATTGTGATATCCCAACAAGTAAACATGTTCCAACAAGGAACAACATCTCCATGTTCCAACAAGGAACAAACTTCAATCTTCACCTACAACTAACAACGCTATAAGAGGGGCTGAGCAAAGCGGTAACATAGACAAACAACGGTTTGCTAGGACAAGGAGGGTTAGAGGCTTGGTTCAACAATATGGGAGGCATGATAAGCAAGTGGTATGTATCGCAGCATAGGTGTTGGGGATATTACTACTGGGCATAAACCGGCCTACCTGGGCCGGATTAACTCCATCAGTAGTTCAAAGGTGTTAAAGCCCAAAGAGGCAGATAAAGGCCCAGGGCCCGTAGTCGGTTTACAACCTATAGCCGTACATCAGCTTTGTGCATATACTTGTAATATAGGTTAGGAACAAGGGGAGACCAACCCGGATACGAGTATGAACCGGTGTTGGGACTCTCTGAACCGGCAGGCGTCACCCATGTATATAAGGGGACGACCCAGCGGCGGTTCAAGGAGGACAGACACAACTCGAGACATAGGCGAAGCTTGTTTGCTCCCTAGTCATCGAAATCCCATCAATTCCATCACAACTAGACGTAGGCTTTACCTTCCTCGAAGGGGCCGAACTAGTATAAACTCTCTTGCGTCCTTGTGTCCGCTTTAACCCCTTCAAGCTAACCCGTCGCGATGGCTCCACGACTAAGTCCTTTCTCTAGGACATCTGCCGTGACAAACCCACGACAGTTGGCACCCACCATGGGGCTATCGCACGATGGTTTCCGGTTCTTGAAGGGCCGCTTTGAAGGACCCAAGGGCTACGCTGTAGGCCGGATGACTAAAAGTCGTCGCGGCAAACTCTACATCGACGACGCAGGCTGGGGCCCCGAGGCCGGCTCAATTGAGTACGGGTACCGGGTCCCCTTTGGTAGCATTCACGTTTTCATTGGCAAGATCGGTGAACCGGGCCCTGAGCCGGACATCTGCACCGACCTCATCGAGACGGCTCAGCATGCGCGATCTGCCCGGGTTAAACCGGCCATGAAGCATGCCTTCATGGGAATGATCCATGGAGGGAGTTATGAGGATGTATCGGAGCTTCGCAGGGCAACTACCATTTGTTCTGGTGACGACTCTTCGGCCGGAGAAACCGAATCTCTTTATCAGCTACAAGATGGCCGGATTGAGAGCTGTTCCGATGGTGACAGTATTCCGGACCCCTCTGATCTGCCTAACCGGGTTGGAATATTTATGACCGGAACACAAGCAGCGCTTCACTCTTTGACAGCCGCGACAACGATCTCCGGTTCAGCAGCAGCAATGGCTGCCGGGGCAGGAGGCCCTGTGCGCCCGCCGGCTCAGGTTCTATCAGAACTGTTTAATGCGTTGGTTGTGCTTATGGCAGAAGTTAACCCGCCAGATCAGGACGCTCACAACACGGAGATTGCAAGGGTAAAGGGACAAATCACCCAAGCCAAAACGGATCTAGCGGCTGAGGTCACCAGGATGGCCGCAGAGCGGGCCGCTTTAGATGCACAGGCCTACAGGCTTATGTTGGACCAGAGCGCGTCGCATGAAGTCATGAGGAGGAAGCACCGATCCCACTTACCTCCGGTTTTCGAGGCGAGGGACCTTTTCAACACTCCAGGACCAAGAGCCAACAATCTGCTGGAGGGGAACCAGGCAGAAGCCCCTGGGACCAGTGCGCCGGTTCAGCCCCGTCAGATGGACCCGCCTCGTCAAAACACCGTTATACCTCGGGATGCTTTAACACCTCCGGGTCACTACTCCAACCCAATGGACAATCTTGTTGCCGCTGCTGCACGACTGGAGGCCATTCCAGTTGAAGGTGACTCGCCGCAGGCAGTAGAGACGCGACGGGTCAAGGAACTTCTGAGGACAGCTTTGGCCCAACAGGAGGCGTACTCGTACAGCCGCGACCGAATCCACTCGACCCCCCGTCCAAGCCGGAGCTATAGCAGACATATGGATGAACCAGCAGTGTCGAGTAATGAACGACGTGGAGCACCCCGTGGTAACAACCCGACGGGTAGTGCTGATGACGCTCAGGAAGTGGTGAACCGGGCCCGAGCGCGTAGGGAGGCCGAGTTAGCAGCACAACATCAGGCTCGGCAGCTCACGCTGGTTCGTCCAACCATTTCGATCGAGCCTGGTGTTACTTCTAGTTCTTTGGGGGTGCCTTGCCTCGTCCCCGCTCTACGCAACGTGCGTTTGCCCAAAGATTTCAAAGGGCCACGCAAGGTACCAAATTATACGGCGGATCAACCACCAGAGACATGGGTAGAGAGCTATGAGATGGCCATGGAGATGCTTGATGTGGATGACACGGCGTGTGCGAAATACTTCACCATGATGCTTGAAGGAACGGCCTGTACTTGGCTAAAAAGCTTGCCCGCTAATTCTATCAGCTCGTGGGCCCAATTACGAGCTCGGTTTATCAACAATTTCAAGGATACCTGTAAACAGCCTATGTCGATAGTGGACTTAGCGGCATGCGTCCAGGAGGAAGGAGAGTCAACGACTCATTGGGTGCACCGGGTTTCACAAGTGTTGCACTCCTCATACCGCATCAACGTTGACACCGCAGTATTAACCCTAGAAGGCAACTGCCGGTTTGGGCCCCTGAAGTTGAAATTGGGACGGATGAAGCGTCATTGCACCAACATGGGAACCCTCATGCCCGCTTTGGTAAAATATGCTGATTCTGATAGTACCAAGGATCCCGAGTCTGATGATGACAAGACAGGGAAGGGGAAGAAGAACAGCAGCTCCAAAGGTCAGCAGCATCACTGGGTAGGCAGTGGCGGAGGAGGCAAGTGTAAAGCGGATGGCAACATGGATTTTGTGGCTAATACCAACGTACAGGACAATGGCCAGTGGCGCAAGGGCAGGCCGAAAAATCGTAGTGGAGCGCCCAACCCCAACCCAAACCGCCTGAACTATTTGCTAAAGCAGCCCTGTCCGAAACATGGGACGAAGGAGGAGCCAGCAAATCACCTTTGGAAGGATTGTTTTATTATGCAGGAGTTCAAGAATTCTAATAATTTCCGGTATGATCATGGATCTGGCGGCGGCTCAGGATCCAAGCCGGGTTACGGTGGAGGAAGTTCCGGTTCATGATTTAATGGTAATCCGGGCGGGCATAATGGTCAAAATAGTCAGAACAACCAGGGTGGTTACAACCAACAGCAGCAACAGTCAGGTTACCAAAGCAACCCAAAGCAGTTGAGTAGTGGGCAGTACCATGTCTTTACCACTAGCTTGGACAAGCGAGACCAGAAGGTTCAGAGGCGGGCAGTCAACTCTGTTGAACCGGCCACACCCCGTTATCTACGTTGGTTTGAACAGCCAATCATATGGAGCAGAGAGGATCACCCACTCCGGGTCGATAATCCGAGTCAGTTGGCTCTGGTGGTGGCGCCTCAGGTGGGAGGTTACAAGTTCACCAAGGTGCTCATGGATGGAGGAAGCAGCATTAACATCCTATACTATGAGACCTTCCGTCGTATGGGACTAACAGATAAGAATCTCAAACCGTCCAATACAGTATTCCACAGTGTAGTGCCTGGCAGATCAGCATATCCCTTTGGTAAGATAGCTCTTGAAGTGGCCTTTGGGGATGATCATGATTCCAGGTCGGAGACATTAACGTTTGAAGTGGTGAAAATCCAAAGTCCATATCATGCCCTGTTTGGGCATCCGGCATACGCCAAGTTTATGGCTCGGCCCTGTTATGTGTATTTGCAGCTCAAGATGCCGGGTCACAAGGGGACAATAACGGTTCATGGAAGCCGCAAAATCGCTTTGGAATGCGAGGAAGGAGATGCGGCTTATGCAGAGTCGGTTTGTGCCACCGAGGAGTTGAAGTACTATAAAGACAATGTTGATCCGGCGGACATGACTCGTTGAAGAAGCCAACTATGGAGCATGATCCGGCCCTGAAGTTCAAATCGGCAGCAGAAACTAAGCTTGTTGACTTCGTGCCTGGCGATTCGTCCAAGTAGTTCAGCATTAGTGCCAACTTGGATCCAAAATAGGAAAGGGCGCTCATCGAGTTCATCCGTGAGAATCGGGACATTTTTGCATGGAAGCCCTCTGACATGCCAGGTGTACTGAGGCAACTCGCTGAGCACACACTTAATGTGGATCCTAAATACAAACCGGTGAAACAGTTCCTCCGCCAGTTTAACGAAGAAAGACGCAAGGCAATTGGGGAAGAGGTAGCCAGGCTCTTAGCAGCTGGTTTTATTGTTGAAGTTTTTCACCCTGAGTGGCTTGCCAATCCGGTGCTAGTCCTTAAGAAAAACGGCACCTGGCGTATGTGTGTGGATTACACAGATCTTAATAAAGCTTGTCCAGCAGATCCTTTTGCCCTCCCCCGTATTGATCAAATTATTGATGCTACGGCGGGTTGTGAGCGTCTCAGTTTTTTGGATGCGTATTTTGGATATCATCAGATCAAAATGGCAGTTAAGGACCAGGAGAAGACAACATTTATAACTCCCTTTGGAGCCTTCTGCTATGTGTCTATGCCCTTCGGGCTCAAGAGTGCCCAGGCAACTTACCAACGGTGTGTACAAAATTGTCTGCACAAGTAGATTGGCCATAATGTACATGCTTACGTGGATGATATCGTGGTTAAATCCAGGGAGAAGGAGACTTTGATTGATGATTTGAAAGAAACCTTTGATAATCTGAGAACATACAAGATGATGCTTAATCTGGACAAGTGTGTTTTTGGTGTACCGGCAGGCAAGCTATTGGGTTTTCTAGTGTCCAAAAGGGGAATTGAGGCTAATCCGGAGAAGATCACAGCTATCACCTCCTTGGCTAAACCGAAGTGTATCAACGATGTTCAACGCCTGGCAGGAAGGATTGCTGCGCTAAGCCGGTTTATCAGTCGCCTGGGTGAGAAGGCAATCCCTTTGTATCAGATGTTGAAAAAGACGGATCAGTTTGTTTGGAGTTTTGCTGTTGATGAAGCGTTTGAGGACTTAAAGCGGCAATTGGCCAATCCGCCTGTGCTCGCTGCTCCCATTGACAAGGAGCCGTTACTGCTATATGTTGCTGCTAATGCTCGTGCGGTCATCGTGGCTATTGTGGTGGAACGAAAGGAGGCAGGTAAGGAGCATCTGGTTCAACGTCCGGTCTATTATATCAGCGAGGTACTCATTGAGTCCAAGTAAAGGTATCCGCATTGGCAGAAGCTGGTGTACGGAGTTTTTATGGCAAGCCGGAAGCTTAAGCAATACTTCCAAGGGCACCCAATTACGGTGGTCAGTTCTGCTCCTTTGGGAGATATCATCCAAAACTGGGAAGCAACTGGCCGGATTGCAAAGTGGGCTATAGAGCTGGGGACGTACGGTTTGAAATATGTTCCTCGGACAGCGATTAAGTCTCAAGCACTTGTTGATTTCACCAATGATTGGACGGAAATGCAAGCACCTGAAGAAAAGCCGGATCATACGTATTGGACCATCCATTTTGACGGATCCAGGCAGTTGGAAGGCTCGGGGGCTGGAATCGTATTAACTTCCCCACGAGGTGATAAGTTTTGTTATGTTCTCTGTTTAATGTTCCCTTGTACTAACAATGCAGCTGAGTATGAAGCCTTGCTCCATGGTCTTCGGATGGCTAAGGAGATGAATCTAAGTCGAGTTAAGTGCTTCGATGATTCGGACCTTGTGGCTCAACAAGTGTCTGGCACTTGGGACTCCAAGGACCCACTCATGGCAGCATATCGTCGTGAGGTGGATATTGTTGCAGGTTATTTCAGAGGCTATCAGGTGGACCACGTGGACCGGCGGAAAAATGAAGCGGCGGACGCTTTAAGCCAGCTGGGCTCTCAGCGCAAACCAGTCCCACCCAATGTCTTTCTGGATGTGCTGCACAACCCGTCGGTGAAGATCCATGGGGAAGAGGATTTGGCCATTCCTGATCCGGAGGCTCAATTGGTGGCAGTTCTTCATGTTATTCCGGATTGGACGCTTCCTTATCTGGCATACAAGAACCGGGGCGAGTTGCCAGAAGATGAGATTCTGGCCCGGTAGATAATCCGGTGATCCAAGTCCATGGTTGTCATCAACGGTGAGTTACATCATTGCAGTGTATCAGGAGCTTTTCAATGTTGCGTGTCTCCTGAAGAAGGCCGTGAAATTTTGCGGGAGATCCACGAAGGAGATTGTGGTCACCACGCCGGTTCAAAGTCTCTGGTGGCTAAAGCGTGTCGCCATGGTTTCTATTTGTTAACTGCTCATGCTGATGCGAAGGATCTGGTCAGACGATGTGATGGTTGCCAAAGGTTTTCAAGACGTGCTCATGTACCGGCTCAAGAATTGAGGATGATTCCAATTACTTGGCCGTTTGCGACTTGGGGGCTGGATATGGTTGGGCCTTTCAAAAGGTCCAAAGATAAGAAGACCCACCTCCTGGTGGCGGTGGACAAATTTACAAAGTGGGTGGAGGCAGAACCTGTTAGCAAGTGTGATGCGGCCATGGCGGTTCAGTTCATCAAAAAGGTGATTTTCCGGTTTGGCTTTCCGCATAGTATTATCACAGATAATGGTACCAATTTATCCAAAGGTGCTATGAAGGAGTTCTGCGAACGGGAACACATCCGGCTCGACGTTCATCAGTGGCACATCCACAGTCCAATGGTCAAGAAGAAAGAGCTAATCAAGAGATCTTGAGAGGCATCAAGCCTCGGCTCATGGTTCCTTTGCAGAGGATGCCGGGTTGTTGGGTAGAAGAATTACCATCTGTGTTATGGAGCATCAATACAACACCCAACAGATCAACATGATACACACCGTTCTTCATGGTTTATGGAGTGGAGGCGGTTCTCCCCAGCGATATCTGTCATGACTCACCTCATGTCACGGCTTATGTTGAAGCGGACAACGAGACAGCATGGCAAGATGCTTTGGACCGGTTGGATGAAGAGCGTGACATCGCAGCCGCCCGGTCGGCGATTTACCAGCAGGATCTTCGTCGTTATCACAGTCGCCGAGTCAGAACCAGAGCCTTCCAGGAAGGAGATTTGGTGCTTCGGCTCATCCAAGATCAGACTGATATGCATAAGCTATCCCCACCTTGGGAGGGGCCTTTCGTGGTCAGCAAGAATCTGCACAATGGGTCGTACTATCTGATCGATATTCGAGAGCATAAGGACTCACGTACATCATAGGAAGAGACTAACAGGCCGTGGAAAATAGCTCATCTTCGGCCTTACTATACCTGAGCCATTGGCTATACTTATGTACATACAATGTATATATTATGATTAAGTATAATAAACCGGAACCTCAGCTGAAGCGGGGTATCTGTTCTTTTACATCATGTGAGGTTACACGGAGTTGCTCTAAAACGGCCTCCGGTTTACCCCTTGAGTTAGCCTTGCTAAAAGCATCGTGTTATATCACTTGGAGGATTGGTCGTGTCCGAACCAATACCATGCCTCTTGATAGGCGAAAGCCACCAGATCACTTGGGGACTTGGTCATGTCTAAACCAGTCATGCCTCTTGATCGGCCTAAGGCCACAGAATCATTTGGGGGCTTGGTCGAACCCGAACCATGACCATGCCATTTGGTCGGCATAAATGCCACAAGAATCACTTGGGGACCTGGCTAACTAGAACCATAGTTACACCTAACGGGAGCTTGGTCGTGTTTGGCCATGGTTACGCCATTTGATCAGCTTAAATAAATCTTTTTTGGCAAACGTTTTTTTCGTTGCTTTTGCTTCATACTTTTCTTTGAAGGGGGGCTTTTGCTTTTTATTGTGTTCTTTAAACCAACGAAGTTTTTTAACCAATCAATTGACGGAACACAGTTCACGTCAATCCGGAGACTATTTGTCCGGTTTGATCCTTGTTGTTAACATCCTCTTATGGAGTAACACGGTGTTTATCATAACCCGGCACGGTTTACATGGTAAACCAGCGTCATATATATATACAGGAGCTGTTATCTCCTCCAAACAGTATGGGTTTGCAAAACACCGCTTCAAGATTGGCCAAGCCAACTTCACGCTCAATGACGGTAGGTATTATGTATCTCAAAATTTGGTCATACTTAAAATTTTGTTTTGATTTCATATATGCAGACATCATATTCCGCCTGACGGTACAACCGTGGTGGCACTTGACGAATTTTTCATTTCAGAAAGTGTTTTGGAAAGTTCATTGCCACAGGAAGAACAAATTATGCACGAAGGCATATCAACATCAAAGGTATCAGCTAGCCTATTACAAGGCAACATGGTGCCCATAATAATATAATTGTTTTTCGCGAAGAAGAGGCAGTTTCAAACCGGCGTCCGGTTCAAGCTTGGTCACCAGCCTGGCCTGATGGTTGTGGGTCGTCCTGCGCCGCTTCAGCCTCCGTATCCCTACCCAGTGGCTGGAAATCCACAGTTGTCCAGTCGATTCCCATTAATGCTTGAAAAACAGCTTCATCATGGATCAGCAAGGACGGGTCAATATCGGGAGCGTAAGTATGCTTACGGATTGGAGGAATCAGATTTTCCGATTCATGGATTGGCGCAGCTATTCGCTTGTTCTGACTGTCATATTGCGCTTGATAACGAGACAAGTCTGCTTCCTCAGCCAACTGAGAAGCTAGTGGACGCACCTCCCGGTTTATCGCTCGCAGATCCGCTTCACCAAATTCTGATCCGTCTTCCTTCAAGCTGGGATAGCCCTGAGCCGCTTCAACAGGATCAAAGTCCGGCACCCAGGCTTTTGCCCGGATTAAAGCATTGATTGCACCGGTTCGAGCAGCAGATTTCTTTAGCTCTTCAATCCGGGCAGGAAGCACCGACAGTTTCATCAGAGTATCTTGAATCAAAGTAGGCGCCGGTTTGTTATGAGAGGCGGTACAGATGATCCGCTGGGCACCAGTATACAATTGTTCAACCAATGTATAGGCGGCTTTTAGCTTCTTCCGTACATCTGACCCCAAGTGACCAATACGTGTCCCTGAAATACCATAAAGGGTTAATAAGCCGGCGACTTTGTCAGAAGGCAGAGCCAATTCAGTAGAAAAACTGGCTTACCAAAGATAGCAGCAGTCATGGCATGCACGTGCCGCTTTATGCTGGTCAGTTCATCTACCACTGGTTTTAGTGCAGCCTCAGCATCCTCTGCTCGTTTGATCAAAGCGAATTTCTCAGTGGCCCAGTCCGCCCGTTTCTTTTTGAAGTTTTCCTTAAGTTGTTCCACGGCGTTTAAAGCACTGGCCAATTCATCTTTTGCTTTGGAGGTTTCAGCTTGTTGGGTTTTCAGGGCTTCTTGAAGATCGATGACTTGGTTCTCTTTCGTCTTCAACTCTGCCTGCATGCATACAGATATATGCTTCAGCAAACTGGTAGAAGGATTCAAGTACCAACCACATAACAAGTTGTGCGCTTAGTACTTGGGGGCTAATGCATATTTGATCTAAAGTGGCCTCTGATTTACCCCTTCATCTTTCGATTGTTTACAAAGTCCCAAGATCAATACAAGTATTTAGCTTGGCACTTGGGGGCTAATGGCTATTTTATCATATGTATTCTGATGCGGCAGTTTCATTTACTTAAAGTACCGGTTTAACTACGCTAAGTTGAACCGGCCCTTGGGGACTACATCAGCAAATTTCAAAGCATCAAGATTCATATTATTAAGTCCCGGTTTGAAAGAATATTTCAAATTGGCCCTTAGGGGCTAGGAGAGTCAACAAGAATGAAAGCATACAAGCAAGAAGGAGCATATGGAAGTTACCTCATATTTATCCTTCATCATATTAACCAGACCGACTTCATAGTCACGGCTGGTATACAGCCGGTTCAGATAGCCGGAATGGATATCTCGGGCATTCAGAGCAGCGTAAGCCGTCAGATCAGCATTCCACTTGCCTTTGCCAAAAGCAGCTAATTCCTCCTTGGCAGAATGTTTGGATAAAGCGACAGGGTTGTTTGGCTCAGTATGGCCAGTGCCAGTAATGACAACTTCATCATTATTCGTACCGCCGGTTTGCACTGGAGCTGTTGGCTTGTCAGTAGGTTTCGCGAGACTGGTGGAGCTTTCAACCCGGGGGGAACCTGTGGGCTGATGGATAGGACCTGAGGTATCAGTAGGTCTTTCCTCAGCAGTAGGATCATCATCTGGCTGCGGTGGATCATTGGGAATATCCTCAGGAATAGCCGCTTCAAGATTGGGTGTTGTGCCTGGTTCAAGAATGACATCTTCTTCGGCCGCTTTATCCAGGCGGGCCTTCTTGCTCGGCCAAGGTTTGGCCCTGAGAAAAATAACAAAATTAAATACAGCATATGTTCTAAGGCAATATACTGCAAACATCACAATAAATATAGCTTACCCAAGCACCGTTTTGAGCGGTGGGAGCTGAGTAGCCGACGACTCGCCAGAAGATGAGTGGGAAATAGCCTGATAATCGGAGTCAAACGGATTAAGAGGTTGACGAAAGCAGCCCGCTTTAGGACAAGTACTGACAAGCGAATTAGAGACCTTGGAATGACGTTTCCGAACCGGACTGTTCGGTAAACCAGCAGAGGTAACTACCTGGCCGCTGTGCCGGGTGGTGCGGCAAGCTTCGTGTTGTTGAGTCTTCATAAGAAGTTTAGGATCCAAATAAGCAAGAGGATGAGAAAATTTAACTTTCCGGTTTGCCTGACGGATTTTTTGTGAAGGCAAAGTTTCTGAATCGGAAGAGAGAATAATTACCTCTGCAGCATCCGCATGGCTGGCTTCGGCATCATCCTGACAAATATCATCATCAATAAGATGCATGAAAAATAAACCAAGTGAGTCAAGCTCTACCTCAAAGTCCAGATTATCCACCTCGTCATCAGGGGCCGGATTAGAAGATGCAGTGGTTCTCTTCCGGTGGGCAGTCTTCTTCACAGCTTTAGTTTTTTCCGGGTTGCTCTTTCCGGTTTATCTGTTTTCTCTGGTTTCTCCTGCGGCAGCGTTTTGCTCCAAAACGGATCATCGCCCTGATTATGCAAACACTGATATTAGAAACAATGGCCAGACATATCGATAACAGATTCAGCAAAGAGAAAAATCAAAGTCTTACAGCTGGCGGTTTGTTGGTGGCGCAGAAGGGAAGCAGGCCGGTTCTAGCGCAGATATGCTCCGGTTCATTCAGTATCTTACGCACAGCCTCCGTGATTTCTTCACCAGAGAGCTGGAGTCTTGAATGTCGCAGTGGGTCATCCACACTATCAGTATATTCGCACATCATACCGGAGCACTGACTAAGGGGCAGTATGCTCCATGATATCCAACAGCGAGCAAGGTCAACCCCTGTTAAACCATTGGCCATAAAGGCTCTGAGCTTTGACAGCTGGGGAGCATATTTGCTTCTCTCCTGGGCAGTCAATCATTGAGGAAAAGGATGGGTATTGCTGAGCCGCTCCGGACGAAAACCAGGCAAGGGATTCTCACCAGCAGGGGAGGTGTCTTTGCAGTAGAACCATGTCTGATTCCACTCCTTGGGGAGACTGTGCAGCTTGGCGTGAGGGTATGTGACCTCTTTTCCTTTTTTGAATCGCCAAGCCACCCAACTCCATATTAGAGCCATCAATAAACTCAGTATGGCGGTTTAGATGGAAAAGTTCTCTGAATAATTCCACTGTGGGATCCTCTTGAAAGAACACCTCATAGAGCACTTGGAAGTGGCACATATTTGTAACAGAGTTGGGGCCAGTGTCTTGCGGATGGAGTTGGAAATCAGCTAGAACATCCCGATAAAATTTAGAACCGGGCGGTTAAAAACCCCGGGCTAAGTGGTCTACAAAGACAACAACCTCTCCTTCTCGAGGTGTGGGGGGGCATTCTTTGCCAGGAACCCTCCAATGGATGGTGTCTTTGCTGCCCAAGGCGCCAATCAGGACTAAATCGTCCAGTTGATCCTCTGTGACGCGAGAAGGGACCCAGTTGCACTCATACACTTGCTTGGCCATGATGAAATCTACAAAGTACATTGATATGTGCAACGTTAAACCGGAAGCAGATCTATCTAAATCGGAGTTTTATGAAGCAACAACATATGGCGGTTTAACAAGGGGACTAATGGCATATACCGGTTTGGAAAATTTTCTATCAGGTTAAACCGCCTGATCTAAACATTGAAGCAATTGAGATTGCGGATGGTTAAGTATGCAGAAACAGGTTTCACAAGGTCTTGTTACGGCGTTGGATCTGAAGCAAGTTCAGAAAATAATAAAAATAGTCGAAGATCAAAGCAGAACAGTATTGAATCAATGGGCAGAAGTATATGTGAGATCTACGGTTTTGGGCAGGAAACTAACGGCGGATACTAAAAGTTACCGCTACACAAAGCAAGGGTTCACATGTGCATCCAGGAGATAGTACATGAGTATGAACAAGTGATGAACACCGCAAGAACACGAAGCCCTAGATCAGATCTATGTTGAGAAGAACAGAAGACCTACCAGAGCTGAGGAAAACGCGGAAGGTCGCCGCGGCTTTCTGGCGCGTTCAAGGTGATGCAGCGGCCAAGGGTGATGCAGAAGACGACGGCGGCGGCGGAGCTCTGAGACTGGCGACGCGAGGAAGACGAAGAGGAAGGGCATGAAGGGAAGAAAAGAAATGACCCTTCGGGCCTATTTATAAGGCAAAGGACAAGTGTCAGGCACGGGAATCAAGGGACCACAGATTTTGGAAGTAGGGCGGTCACCTCGGTCATTGCGAATATATTAAACAAGAAGATATCATGGATGTTTTCTTTATGACAGATGATGTCACGCTGGTTTACAGCAAACAGAGAAGGTGACGTCATGGCGGTTCAACAACTACAAGAAGATGTTGAAGACAAAGATTTTTGCTAAGGACTGACATGAACCTGTTCAAATCAATCTGGGGCCTAATGTTGGGGATATTATTACTGGGCATAAACCGGCCTACCTGGGCCGGATTAACTCCATCAGTAGTTCAAAGGTGTTAAAGCCCAAAGAGGCAGATAAAGGCCCAGGGCCCGTAGTCGGTTTACAACCTGTAGCCGTACATCAGCTTTGTGCATATACTTGTAATATAGGTTAGGAACAAGGGGAGACCAACCCGGATACGAGTATGAACCGGTGTTGGGACTCTCTGAACCGGCAGGCATCACCCATGTATATAAGGGGACGACCCGGCGGCGGTTCAAGGAGGACAGACACAACTCGAGACATAGGCGAAGCTTGTTTGCTCCCTAGTCATCGAAACCCCATCAATTCCATCACAACTAGACGTAGGCTTTACCTTCCTCGAAGGGGCGGAACTAGTATAAACTCTCTTGCGTCCTTGTGTCCGCTTTAACCCCTTCAAGCTAACCCGTCGCGATGGCTCCACGACTAAGTCCTTTCTCTAGGACATCTGCCGTGACAAACCCACGACAATAGGCATAGCAAAAGAGCGAGCAACTAGCAAGCAAAGATAGAAGTGATTTTGAGGGTATGATCATCTTGCCTGAAATCCCGCAAGGAAGAAGAACGAGTCCATGAAGAAGACAAATGGACGTAGATGAACGAGTCCTCACAAATGCTACGTTAACGGAAACAACCCGAAGAAGCAACACCGGAAAGAAGCACACAACATAGTAAACAACCAACACATGACCATGGTATGATATGCGAGATGCGTATGCGATGCATATGCATGATTTGACAAGGAATGATTGAACCTGGCCTCAACATGGAAATCCAAGGGTGCCACTAGAAAGGTGAGGTGATTTTGGTTGAAATTGATATAAAGAACACCGGAATCGGATGCACGGTTTGGAAATGGCAAGCAAAACAAATATGGCACCGGTCTGCGATAAACATCAAGTAGCCATCTAAATGCAACAAGATAAATATGCTACAACACTCAAACATGGCAACAAAATACATGGCAGGGATCCACTCATAATGCTTGACAAAAGATGAACACTGAGATATGGCCAATTCATCCATTAACAGGTTCAAACAAGCATGGCAAAAGTGCAATTGGTAAACAGGTTTCAGACTTAGTGAAATTAACACAAGCCTGGAATTTCAGATCAGGTAGCACACTTTGGAGCATCAAAACTATATGCTACAGGAACTTAACATGGCAAAGAAGAGCATGGCATGGGGCTAC
The DNA here is from genome assembly GCF_003073215.2 of Triticum urartu. Classification (NCBI taxonomy): domain Eukaryota; kingdom Viridiplantae; phylum Streptophyta; class Magnoliopsida; order Poales; family Poaceae; genus Triticum; species Triticum urartu. Next base: position 161,504,446 of record NC_053025.1, read on the forward strand.
TCAAAGAGCTTAACAAAAGTCCCTTAGTGACCTTGAGCCAAAAGGGATCATAAAATACAATTGCAAGCATGTGAACATGGCAAAAACATAATCAGGTTACAGACTTGGTGAAAAACTGGAGCATGCAAATCAGATATCAAGTAGGCATGTTTACGAGCTCGATGCACTCACTACAGAGCATGTCATGAAAATCTAAGCATACACCCATCAAGAATACATGTTATACAAGCTAGACGTTGAAAGAAGAACAACATAGCATGCACGGATCAACTACAACATCCTCGGCAAAATCGCTAACAAGTAGAGAATCTGCCCAGATTCACGAAATAGCAAAAGTAGAGCTCGATTGACTCAAGCTAGGGTGCTCCATAATTGCAAACAAAGACATGGATGGATAGAGCACTACAATATTAACAAATCATCCTTACTGATCATCCTCAAAAGAGGCATGGATCACTAGGAAACAACATGAACATATGGCATATTGATAAAAACTGATCAAGGACTTGGTGGAATTGCTAAGTCCCTGAAATCAGCATTAACGAATGCACCACTTTGCAAGCTGGTGCTAGTCACCACACATATCACAAAAATACATGGATAGCACCTTGTAAAGATGGCAAAGAATATAAAAAAAACACATGTAGAGCTCAGGAGCATATCGTGCACATAATAATCATGGCAAAAATGACAAATAGCTATTTGGAGCAGCAGATCTGACAATTATCTCAAATAGCACTCTTCCAACAGCATTTCGGGCATGAAGATGAACTCAAATTAAAATGATGCAATGAGATGAAATGATGTGGTCTCTGAGACGAACATTTTGATATGATATACGCCCAGAACGGAGCTACGGATGCAAAGTTACGGCACAATGAACATGGCCATTTGAAACTGGAAATTTCGGGGACTTAGTGAAAATATACCTCCGCGAAAAGTCAACGGGCGGACGAGGTGGGATGGTGAGATCCGGATCGGGAGATGCGCGTTTGATGGATGAATGGGTGGATCTGGTCCACCTTGCCCAGATCCAGCGAGGGGCGTCTCCGGCGAGGTCGTCGCCGGCGGGGCGGTGGATCCGGCCGGGCTCGGGCTCCCGTGGCCGGATCTGGCGACGGGCGGCGGCGGAGCTCCTTCGGGGGCGGTGCGCAGGGCGAAGGCGGAGTGCGGATGGCGCGGCAGAGAAGGCGGCCCAGCGGGCGGCGCGCGCGGCGAGCTCGCCGGCGAGAGGCGGTGCGGCGAGGCGCTCGGGGAAGGCGGCGCAAGGGCGGCTCGGGCGCGCGGCGGCGGGGAACGGGCTCTGCGGGCCCCGCGGGACGGCGGCGGCGGGAGGCGGCGAACACCATGTGGAGGCTCCGGATTGGCGCGGGGTAGGCTGGACATGTCCGTCGGCAGGGGGAAGAAATGTCCGGCGGCGCGGAGAAGACGAAGTTAGGGTTTCATCCGCGAATTTCGGGAGGGGAGCACATATTTATAGGTAGAGGGAGCTAGGAGTGTCCAAATGAGGTGCGGTTTTCGGCCACGCGATCGTGATCGAACGCTCTAGATGATGGAGAGGGTTTTGGTGGGTTTTGGGCCAAATTGGAAGGGTGTTGGGCTGCAACACACACGATGCCTTTTCAGTCCCTCGGTTAACCGTTGGAAACAAAGTCCAAATGATACGAAACTTGACAGGCATTCTACGGTAGTAAACCAAGGCCACTTGGCAAGTCTCGGTCCAATCCGGAAATGTTTAACCCCCACACATGAAAGAAAGGTAGAAAGGACCACCGGAGGAGATAGGAGCGCCAGAATGCAAAACAGACAACGGGGAAAATGCTCGGATGCATGAGACGAACACGTATGCAAATGCAATGCACATGATGACATGATATGCAATGCATGACACGCAAGCAATGGCAACACAACAACAGCGAATAAATGGAGGACACCTCGCACATCGGTCTCGCGGTGTTACATAAGAGCCTCAAGTACATCTTCACTCAGCCCAACCTCAACCTCAGGCAGACTCGTTGGGTCGAAATGATTCAAGAGTATAATCCGAGTATTGAATATACTCCAGGCAAGGCCAATGTCATTGCAGACGCTTTGAGCAGGAAGGCTTGCTACAACAGTTTGATTCTCAAGCCCTTCCAACCGGATCTTTGTGAAGCTTTCCGCAAGCTTAATCTCCAAGTTGTTCCTCAAGGATTTCTTGCCAACCTCCAAGTCTCTCCTACATTGGAAGATCAAATTCGTGAGGCACAACTTCTTGATGCAATGGTGAAGAAGGTGAAAAATGGGATCGCCAAGAGCCAACCCAAGTACAAGTGCTATTTCCTTGACGACAAGGACACTCTATTCTTCGAGGATCGAATTGTGGTTCCTAAAGGTGACCTTTGTAAAGTCATCATGAACGAGGTGCACAATTCACTCCTATCTATTCATCCTGGAAGTACGAAGATGTACCATGAACTCAAGCAGTCGTATTGCTGGACTCAAATGAAGCGAGAAATTGCTCAGTTCGTGAATGAATGTGATGTCTGCAGAAGAGTGAAAGCATAACATCAACGGCCATCTGGTCTCCTCCAACCTCTTGCTATTCCAGAATGGAAGTTTGACCATATTGAGATGGACTTCGTGACTGGATTTCCGAAGTCCAAACGTGGCAATGATGCTATCTTCGTCGTCATCAACAAGCTTACTAAAGTGGCTCATTTTATTCCTATCAAAGAATCTATCACAGCAGCTCAGTTGGCAGAGCTATATACCCCCAGGATTGTCTCCTTTCCCGGCATTCCGCAGTTGATATCTTCAGATCGTGGAAGCATCTTTACTTCTAAGTTCTGGGATTCCTTCCAGAAGGCCATGGGCACCAACATTCGCTTCAGCACAGCCTTCCATCCTCAAACTAGTGGACAAGTCGAGCGAGTCAATCAAATTCTTGAAGATATGCTCAGGGCTTGTGTCATTTCTTTCGGTATGAAGTGGGAAGATTGTCTTCCATATGCCGAGTTCTCCTACAACAACAGCTTCTAAGCGAGTTAGGGCAAGGCCCCATTCGAGATTCTCTATGGCAGAAACTGTCGTACTCCTCTTAATTGGTCAGAGACGGGTGAACGCCAACTTCTTGGAAATGACATAATCACAGAAGATGAAGAAATGTGTAAAGTCATCCGTGAAAATCTCAAAGTTGCGCAATCGCGTCAGAAGAGTTACTATGATAGCAAGCATCGTGACTTGGTTTTCGAGATCGGAGACCATGTCTACCTCCGCGTCTCTCCAATGAAAGGCACTCGTCGCTTTGGTATCAAAGGGAAGCTTGCCCCTAGATACGTGGGTCCTTTCAAGATCATTGGCAAAAGAGGTGACCTCGCCTATCAACTTGAGCTTCCATCCAACTTTGCAAATGTGCACGATGTGTTTCACGTGTCACAGCTTCGCAAGTGCTTCAAGACGCCTGAGTGCACCATCAACTATGAAGAGATTGATCTCCAAGAAGACCCGTCTTATCATGAGCATCCTGTTGCTATTCTTGAAGAAACCGAGCGCAAGACTCACAACAAGTCTATCAAATTCCTGAAAGTGAAGTGGTCACACCATTCCGACCGAGAAGCCACCTGGGAACGCGACGACCACCTCTGTTCCGAATATCCAGAGTTCTATCAGTCCTAGATCTCGGGACGAGATCCTTTCGTAGTGGTGGAGTGTTGTAACTCCCCAGATGTAACTTACCACATTTGTACTTCGACTCTTGCCGTTTTCGGCTCTAAGTTATGAGATTCCTTCGCGGTTGGCTTTTGTCTTCGTTTTGCTTGTATTCCTGCTTTGGGTATAGCCGGGAGACGAGTGCGTGATCGAGGAACCCGTTGAGTACGCTTAAGAGGATCAAGCTTTCGTCAACTCGGAGAACTTTGCAGGCAAGATGACCATACCCTCGAAATCACTTCTATCTTTGCTTGCTAGTTGTTCGCTCTATTGCTATTCCGCGATACCTACCACTTGCTATATCATGCCTCCCATATTGCCATGTCAAACCTCTAACCCACCTTTCCTAGCAAACCTTTGTTTGGCAATGTTACCGCTTTGCTCAGCCCCTCTTATAGCGTTGCTAGTTGCAGGTGAAGATGGAGTTTGTTCCTTGTTGGAACATGTTTATTATTGGGATATCATTATTATATCTTGTTTACTTTAATGCACCTATATATTTGGTGAAGGGTGGACAGCTCGGCCATATGCCTGGTGTTTTGTTCCACTCTTGCCGCCCTAGTTTCCGTCAAACCGGTGTTATGTTCCTTGATTTTGCATTCCTTATGCGGTTGGGTTATAATGGGAACCCCTTGACGGTTCGCCTTGAATAAAACTCCTCCAATAAGGCCCAACCTTGGTTTTACCATTTTCCACCTAAGCCTTTTTCCCTTGGGTTCCGCGAACTCAAGGGTCATCTTTATTTTAAACCCCCGGGCCAGTGCTCCTCTGAGTGTTGGTCCAACCGGTCAGCAGCCGGTGGCCACCAGGGGAAACTCTGGGCTGGCCTACCGAAATCTTGCACAATCTGGTGTGCCCTGAGAATGAGATATGTGCAGCTCCTATCGGGATTTGTCGGCACATTCGGGTGGCTTTGCTGGTCTTGTTTTACCATTGTCGAAATGTCTTGTAACCGGGATTCCGAGTCTGATCGGGTCTTCCTGGGAGAAGGAATATCCTTCGTTGACCATGAGAGCTTGTGATGGGCTAAGTTGGGACACCCCTGCAGGGTTTTGAACTTTCGAAAGCCGTGCCCGCGGTTATGGGCAGATGGGAATTTGTTAATATCCGGTTGTAGAAAACTTGACACTTAACTTAATTTAAAATGAATCAACAGCGTGTGTAACCGTGATGGTCTCTTTTCGGCGGAGTCCGGGAAGAGACCACACGGTCTTGTGTTATGCTTGAATGTAAGGAGCTTTAGGATTACTTCTTGATCATTATAGCTTCCTAAGAAGACTTTGCTTCTCTTCTCGCTCTCATTTGCGTAAGGTAGCCTCCATATATGCTAGTGCGTGCTGCAGATCCACCTCACTACCCCTTTTTCCTACCTTAAGCTTAAATAGTCTTGATCGCGAGGGTGTGAGATTGCTGAGTCCCCGTGACTCACAGATTACTTCCAAAACCAGATGCAGGTTCCGATGATGCCAGTGTAGGGGACGCTACCGAACTCAACTGGGAGTTCGACGAGGATTCGGGACGTTACTATGTTTCCTTTCCGGACGATCAGTAGAGGAGCCCAGTTGGGGCGATCGGGGATCTAGCATTTGGGGTTGTCTTTCTTTATTTGGTTCCGTAGTCGGACCTTGATTGTATTATGGATGATGGAATGCTATATTTGTGTATTGTGTGAAGTGGCGATTGTAAGCCAACTCTTTATCCCTTTCTTATTCAGTACATGGGATGTGTAAAGATTACCCCTCTTGCGACATGCCTAATATGCGGTTCTGCCTCTAAGTCATGCTCCGACACGTCGGAGATATATCCGCATCGTGAGTGTTACAGAGGCCCAACAACGTCTACAAGAAGAAGGATGTGTAGTAGACATCACTCGCCAAAACCTTGTTGCCCCAGCTTTGGCGCCTTAGTCCTCGCGGTACGCTCTCAAACAAGCTCACGGGCAGGCGCGCCCTCTCAAGTCCGTGCCTCTGGGCATCGCAACATGGCACACTAGTTGCAGTTGACCCTTGCTGGGGGGCTTGCATGGGGTATGGCACCTCGCAAGGTTTTCTAACCCTGCATCCACATGGCGGTGATGTCTGTTAAACTACATCGGTATTTCCCCAAAGAGGAAGGGATGATGCAGCACAACGACGGTAGGTATTTCCCTTAGTGATGAGATCAAGGTTATCGAACCAGTAGCAGAACCAAGCAACACTACGTAAACAACACCTGCACACAAATAACAAATACTCGCAACCGACGTGTAAAAGGGGTTGTCAATCCCTTTCTGGTAGCAGCGCCAGAAATTGGCAAACCGATGTGATAAAAATATGATAGATAGGATAAATAGATCTCTGATAAAATAAATTGCATCAAGGTATTTTTGTATTTATGGTTTAATATATCTTAAAGTAAAAGCAAAGGAAAATAGACCGCGAAGGCAAGTATAATAAAGAAGAGACCCGGGGCCGTAGTTTTCACTAGTGGCTTCTCTCGAGAAAAATAACAAACAGTGGGTAAACAAATTACTATTGGGCAATTGATAGAACTTCAAATAATCATGACGATATCCAGACAATGATCATTATATAGGCATCATCTCTTAGATTAGTAGACTGGCTCCTGCTTGCATCTACTACTATTAGTCCACACATCGACCGCTATCCAGCAAGCATCTAGTGTATTAAGTTCATGGAGAAATGGAGTAATGCAATAAGAATGTTGACATGATGTAGGCAAGATCTACTTATGTAGAAATAGACCCCATCTTGTTATCCTTAATAGCAACGATACATACGTGTCGGTTCCCCTTCAGTCACTGGGATCAAGCATCGTAAGATCGAACCCACCACAAAGCACCTCTTCCCATTGCAAGATAATTAGATCAAATTGGCCAAACAAAACCAAAATATTAGAGAAGAAATACGAGGCTATAAGCAATCATGCATATAATATATCAAAGAAGACTCAAATAACTTTCATCGATAAAAACATAGATCTGACCATAAACTCAAAGTTCATCCGATCCCAACAAACACACCGCAAAAGAACTACATCATATGGACGTCCAAGAGACCATTGTATTGAGAATCAAAAGAGATAGAGGAAGCTGATGTCACATGAAGCTACATCGGTATCTCCCCAAAGAGGAAGGGATGATGCAGCATAGCGGCGGTAGGTATTTCCCTCACATATGAAACGAAGGTTATCAAACTAGTAGGAGAACCAAGCAACACAATGTAAACAACACCTTCACATAGATAACAAATCCTTGCAACCCGACGTGTTAAAGGTGTTGTCAATCCCTTTCAGGGTACGACACCTCAAGATAGGCAAACGGACGTGAGATAATTTGTAGTAGATTGAAAGATAGATCGCAAATAAAATAAAGTGCAGCAAAGTATTTTTTGGTTTTTGGATTAATAGATCTAAAAATAAAAGCTAATAAAAGTAGATTGCAAAGGCAAATATATGAGAAGAAAGACCCGTGGGCCGTAGGTTTCACTAGTGGCTTCTCTTCAGAAAAATAGCAAACGGTGGGTGAACAAATTACTATTGGGCAATTGACAAAACGTCAAATAATTATGACGATATCCAGGCAATGATCATTATATAGGCATCACGTCCAAGATTAGTAGACCGACTCCTGCTTGCATCTACTACTATTACTCCACACATCGACCGCTATCCAGCATGCATATAGTGTATTAAGTTCATGGAGAAACGGAGTAATGCAATAAGAACGATGACATGATGTAGACAAGATCTATCTATGTAGAGATACACCCCATCGTTTTATCCTTAGTAGCAATGATACATACGTGTCGTTTCCCTTTCTGTCACTAGGATCAAGCATCGTAAGATCGAACCCACTAAAAAGCACCTCTTCCCATTGCAAGATAAATATAAAAAGTTGGCCAGACAAAACCCAAATATCAGAGAAGAAATACGAGGCTATAAGCAATCATGCATAAAAGTGATCGAAGAAACTCAAATACTGTCATGGATATAAAAAGATAGATCTGATCATAAACTCATAGTCCATCGATCCCGACAAATACAATGCAAAAGAGTTACATCATATGGATCTCCAAGAGACCATTGTATTGAGAATTCAGAGAGAGAGAGAGATGAAGCCATCTAGCTACTAACTACAGACCCGAAGGTCTACAAAGAAGTACTCACGCATCATCGGAGATGCACCAATGGAGGTGGTGAACTCCATCCGAGATGGTATCTAGATTGGATCTAGTGGTTCTGGACTCTATGTCGGCTGCATGAATATTTCATCGACTCCCTTAGGGTTTTTGGAATATTGGGGTATTTATAGAGCAAAGAGGCGGTCAGGGGGGCACCTGAGGTGGGCACAACCCACGAGGGCATGCCCGGTTGTACCCCCCTTGGGGCACCCCTAGGCGCAGTCAGGGCCCGTTGTGTTCCTTTTGGCCCATAAAAATTCTCCATAAAGTTTCGTGGCATTTGGACTCCGTTTGATATTGATTTTTTGCGATGTAAAAAACATGGGAAAAACAACAACTGGCACTATGTCAATAGGTTAGTACCAAAAATGATATAAAATGATTATAAAACATCCAAGATTTATAATATAACAACATAGAACAATCAAAAATTATAGATACGTTGGAGACGTATCAGCATCCCCAAGCTTAACTCCTGCTCGTCCTTGAGTAGGTAAGTGATAAAAACATAATTTTTGATATGGAATGCTGCCTAACCTGTCATATCATATTCCCTTTCTTTATAGCATGGACATTTGCACTTTTATATTATTCAAAGCAATAGTCTAGTATTGAGATAATAATTTAGATACTCAAGCATATCAACAAGCAACCATGTCTTTCAAAACATCAACGCTAAAATAAGTTATCCCTAGCCCATCATGCTCAAACATTGATCCATTCATGAAACACACTTGAATATTAGCTACACCCAATACTCAAGTACGATGATATTGCCTCCTAGTTGGTGCTTTTATAAGAGAAGATGGAGACTCAAATTCAAAATAAAAATTGCATAATATAAAAGGAAGGCCCTTCGCAGAGGGAAGTAGGGATTTGTAGAGGTGCTAGAGCTCAAAGCGAAAAACTTAGAGATAAAAACATTTTGGGAGGTGTATCCATCCCACCAATGAAAATGACTTAGAGTTCCCAACACTTTCCATGCTTAGATATATCATAGGCGGTTCCCAAACAGAAAATATAGTTTATTCCTTTTTCCACCATACTTTCACTTTCCATGGCTAACCGTATCCACGGGTGCCCTCCATACCAACACTTTCCAAGGAATGTATTATTTGACAACATAAAGTAAATACATTTTTTGCATTTTGGGACTGGGCATCCCTAATAACTTTGCTTTACTCTCGAGCAATGACAAGTGAATAAACACTCATCTTGAGAATAACACATCTAGCATGGAAAATATTAGCCACCCCTCACCGCTCCGCGAGCGAAACAAACACACAAAAGAGAAGTTTATTTTGAAAATTAGAGATGACACATGGAAATTTGCTTAGAACGGCAAAAGAATACCACATATAGGTAGATATAGTGGACTCATGTGGCAAAACTGGTTTAAAGGATTTTGTATGCACAAGTAGTGATCATACTTGGTGCAAAATGAAGGCTAGCAAAAGATTGAGAAGCGACCAACCAAGAAAAAGATAATCTCATAAGCAAGCATTAAGCATAAATAACACCGAATAATGCATCACAAGTAGGATATAATTTCATTGCATGACTATTGACTTTTGTATTTGCATAGGGAACCACAAACCTTAACACCAATATTCTTACTAAAGCATAATTCCTCATCAACATAACTCACATATCACATCATCATATCTCAAAACTATTACTAAGAATCAAGTTTATTTTGTCCAATGATCTTCATGAATTTTTTTATTATATCCTTCTTGGATATCTATCAATTTGGGACTAATTTTCATGTGTTGCTTTTCATAAGCTCAAACAAATATAAGTGAAGATCATGAGCATAATTTTTCTTCCTTTTCTCAAAATAATTTAAGTGAAGCAAGAGATAATTTCTTGAAATTTTTACTAACTCTCAAATAAATCTAAGTGAAGCAAGAAAGAATTTCTTCAAAAATACTAAGCACACCATGCTCAAAAAGATATAAGTGAAGCACTAGAGCAAGTCCATTACTCATAAAAAATTAAGTGAAGCATAAAGAGCAATTTTAACAATTCATGACATAATTTTGGCTCTCCCAAATAGGTTTGTCCAGCAAGGATTGATGACTTAAAACACAAAATAAAACAAGCAAAGACTCATATCATAAAAGACGCTCCAAGCAAAACACATACCATGTGATGAATAAAATTATAGTTTTGAGTAAAGTACCGATGATCGTTGGAAGAAAGCAGGGATAACACTCGGGGGAATCCCCAAGCTTAGTTTGTTTCTCATTTTTAGATAATAGCGTGGGATGCCGGGGCATCCCCAAGCTTAGGCTCTTCCATACTTCCTTCATCCATCGTAAGATAACCCAAAACTTGAAAACTTCAATCACACAAAACTCAACAAAACCTTCGCGAGAGCCGTAGTATAAGAAAGCAAACCACCACTATAAGTACTATATCAAACCAATTCATATTTTATTTTTGTATTATATCTAATGTGCTCCAACTTTTCTATGGCAAAAACTCATCAAAGAAAACCATAGAGCCATCAAAATAAGCACACAACACAAAGAAAACAGAATCTGTCAAAACAGAACAACCTATAGCAACTTGACTATTTCTAATACTTCCATAACTCAAAAATTCTAAAAAATTAGGACAACCTGAGAAATTTGTATGTTGATCTACTTCAAGTGGAACAGGTATTTTATGGCTCTCTGGTAAAAAATGAAAATAATTTTGTGAGTGTAAAAGTTTCTGTTTATTCAGCAAGATCAAACAACTATCACCCAAGAAGATTCTAAAGGCTTTACTTGGAACAAACACTAATTAAAACATAAAAAACACAATCATAACAGTAGCATAATTCTGCTAACACGCAAAAACAGGAAGCAAAAAGCAAAAATAAAATTTTATTCATTGGGTTGCCTCCCAACAAGCGCTATAGTTTTATGCTGTTAGCTAGGCATAAAGCAAGGATCTAAGTTTTGTCATCTATGGTTTGAGATCCATAAGATGCCATGATGATTGATTCATAAGGTGGCTTAATTCTTGTTCTAGGAAAGTGTTCCATACCCTTCCTCAAAGGAAATTGGAACTTAATATTTCCTTCTTTCATATCAATCATGGCACCGATAGTGCGTAAAAATGGTCTACCAAGAATAATTGTACAAGATGGATTGCAATCAATATCAAGAACAATAAAATATATGGGCACATAATTCCTATTTGCAAGAATAAGAACAACATTAATTCTTCCCATAGGTTTTTTAATAGTAGAATCCGCCAAGTGCAAATTCAAAGAACATGATTCAAGATCGGTAAGACCAAGCAAATCACATAAAATTTTTGGAATAGTAGAAACACTAGCACCCAAGTCACACAAAGCAAAACACTCATAGTTTTTAATCTTGACTTTGATAGTAGGTTCCCATTCATCATGCAATTTTCTAGGAATTTAAACTTCTAATTCCAATTTTTCTTCAAAAGCTTTCATCATAGCATCAACAATATGTTTAGTAAAAGCTTTATTCTGTTCATAAGCATGGGGCGACTTTATCATGTATTGCAACAAAGAAATACAATCAATAAAATAGAAACTATCATAATTAAAGTCTTTGTAATCCGAAAGAGTGGGTACATCACTAGCTAAAGTTTTGACCTCTACAAACCCACTTTTATCAATTTTCTCAATAAGATTTTCACTCTCCGAAATATTGGGATGCCTTCTAAATAAAGTTGACTCTTCTATAGTCCCCTTTTCATCAATATTAACTTTACTAAACAAGGAATCAATAGAAGAAACACCAATCATTTTAAGATCTTCATCACTTTTGCGAAAGAAATCACTAGAAAAAGTTTTTCTAAAAATTCTCTTTTAGCTCTAAGCATAGTGGTTCTTTTCTTACTTTCATCCATAGAAACATAAAGAGCTTTAATTGATTGATAAACCTTAGGAACAAAAAAAATTGATAAACCTTAGGAACAAAAAAAATTCATCTTGAGATTTTCCACATCATGAGCAATTCTATCAACACTTCAAGACAAATCATCAATCTTACTCAACTTTTCTTCTATGGAGGTGTTGAAAACTTTTTGTGTATTGATAAATTCTATAATATTATTCTCAAGATCAGAGGTGTTCCTATTATTATTATAAGATTGATTTCCATAGGAATTACCATAATTATTAGAGGAATTTTAGGAAAAGGCCTAGGATTAAAATTACCTTTATAAGCATTGTTGTTGAAATTATTTTGAGAGATAAAATTCACATCTATGGCATCACTATTTTGCTCAATCAAAGTAGACAAAGGGGCATATCATTAAAATCAATATGGGCACTTCTACTAGCAACCAATTTCACAAGAGCATCAACTTTTTCACTCAAAGAAGAAATTTCTTCAACCGAATTAACCTTTTTACTAGTAGGAGCCCTTTCGATACGCCATTGTGAATAATTTGCCATGATATTATCAAGCAATTTGGTGTCTTCACCCAAAGTAATTTCCATAAAAGTACCACCCGCGGCAGAATCTAAAAGATTACTAGAAACAAAATTCAACCCCGCATAAAACTTTTGTATGATAATCCAAAGATTTAACCCATGAGTTTGACAATTCCTTAGCATCATTTGCATCCTTTCCCAAGATTGTGCAACCTGCTCATGTTCAAGTTGCTTTAAATTCATGATCTCGGTTCTAAGGGAAAGAATTTTTACGGGAGGAAAATACTTAGTGATAAAAGCATCTTTGCACTTATTCCAAGAATCGATACTATTGCGAGGCAAAGAAGAGAACCAAACTTTTGCAGGATCATGCAAAGAAAACGGAAATAGTTTCATCTTGACCACATCATTGTCCACATCTTTTTTCTTTTGCATATCACATAATTCCATGAAGGTATTAATATGGGACGTGACATCCTCATTAGGAGTACCGGAGAATTGGTCTTTCTTAACAAGATTCAGCAAAGCAGTATTAACATCACAAGTATCTGCACTAGTGGCTGGAGAAGCAAGCAGACTGCCGATAAATTCATTGTTGTTGGTATTTGAGAAATCACATAACTTGGTGTTCTCTTTATTCATCATGACCACACAATAAGATTGCACTCAAAAACAGATCCGGCAAGAAAACGACGAACGAAAAAGTGGGGCAAATAAAACGGCAAATTTTTGTGAAGTGGGGGAGAGGAAAACGAGAGGCAAATGGAACATAATGTAAATTGGAAGGAGATGAGATTTGTGATTAGGAGCCTGGTATATGTTGAAAATCCTCCCCGGCAACGGCGCCAGAAATTCCTTTTGATGTCTCTTCAATCTACTTCGGTATTTCCCCAAAGAGGAAGGGATGATGCAGTACATCGGCGGTAGGTATTTCTCTCAGATTTGAAACCAAGGTTATCGAACCGGTAGGAGAACCAAGCAACACAACGTAAACAACACCTGCACACAGATAACAAATCCTCACAACCCGACGTGTTAAAGGGGTTGTCAATCCCTTTCGGGGTACGGCGCCTCAAGATAGGCAAATGGACGTGAGATAAATTTGTAGTAGATTGAAAGATAGATCGCAAATAAAATAAAGTGCACCAAAGTATTTTTGGGTTTTTTGATTAATACATCTGAAAATTGTAGGATCGAAAGTATGTCTAGAGGGGGGGGGGTGATTAGACTACTTGACCAAATAAAAACTTAACCTTTTCCCAATTTTAGTTCTTGGCAGATTTTAGCTATTGTAGGACAAGTCAAGCAATCATCACACAATTCAAGCAAGCATGCAAAGAGTATATTGGCAGCGGAAAGTAAAGCATGCAACTTGCAAGAATGTAAATGGAAGGGTTTGGAGAATTCAAATGCAATTGGAGACACAGATGTTTTTCCCGTGGTCCGGATAGGTGGTGCTATCCTACATCCATGTTGATGGAGACTTCAACCCACGAAGGGTAACGGTTGCGCGAGTCGACGGAGGGCTCCACCCACGAAGGGTAATGGTTGCACGAGTCCACGGAGGGCTCCACCCACGAAGGGTAATGGTTGCACGAGTCCACGGAGGGATCCACCCACGAAGGGTCCACGAAGAAGCAACCACCCACGAAGGGTCCACGAAGAAGCAACCACCCACGAAGGGTCCACGAAGAAGCAACCTTGTCTATCCCACCATGGCCATCGCCCATGAAGGACTTGCCTCACTAGCGGTATATCTTCACGAAGTAGGCGATCTCCTTGCCCTTACAAACTCCTTGGTTCAACTCCACAATCTTGTCGGAGGCTCCCAAGTGACACCTAGCCAATCTAGGAGACACCACTCTCCAAGAAGTAACAAATGGTGTGTTGATGATGAACTCCTTGCTCTTGTGCTTCAAATGATAGTCTCCCCAACACTCAACTCTCTCTCATAGGATTTGGATTTTGTGGAAAGAAGATTTGAGTGGAAAGCAACTTGGGGAAGGCTAGAGATCAAGATTCATATGGTAGGAATGGAATATCTTGGTCTCAACACATGAGTAGGTGGTTCTCTCTCAGAACATATGAGTTGGAATTGTGTATGTGTTCTGATGGCTCTCTCCACGAATGAAGAGGAGGTGGAGGGGTATATATAGCCTCCACACAAAATCCAACCATTACACACAGTTTTCCAATCTCAGTGGGACCGAATCAACAAACTCGGTCGGACCGAAAAGGTAAACCTAGTGATCGTTAGAGATTTTTGGTGGGACTGACATGCAACTCGGTAGGACCGGTATGGTTAGGGTTTGGGCATAACGTAATCTCGGTGAGACCGATTACACAAACTCGGTGAGACCGAGTTTGGTAATAAGCTAACCAGAGAGTTGGTCAGGCAAACTCGGTGGGACCAATTTGCTCTTTCGGTGAGACCGAAAATTTACAAAAGGGAAACAAAGAGTTTACATTGCAATCTCGGTGGGACCGATTCGCTCTTTCGGTGAGACCGAAAAGTTACGAAAGGGAAACAGAGAGTTTGCAATCCCATCTCGGTGAGACCGAGATCCCTATCGGTAGAACCGAATTGCTAGGGTTTGGCAGTGGCTTATGACAAGTGAAACTTGGTGGCGCCGGATAGAAAGAATCGGTAGGACCGAGTTTGGCTTAGGGTTTAGGTCATATGTGGATATGGGAAAGTAGTTGAGGGTTTTGGAGCATATCACTGAGCACATGAAGCAAGAGGCTCATTAAGCAACACCTCATCCCTCCTTGATAGTATTGGCTTTTCCTAAAGACTCAATGTGATCTTGGATCACTAAAATATAAAATGAAGAGTCTTGAGCTTTTGAGCTTGAGCCAATCCTTTGTCCTTAGCATTTTGAGGCTTCCACTTTCACATCCATGCCATGCCAATCATTGAGCTTTCCTGAAATAGTCATCTTGGAATAGCATTAGCTCAATGAGCTATATGTTGTTATGAATTACCAAAACCACCTAGGGATAGTTGCACTTTCAAATCTCCCCCTTTTTGGTAATTGATGACAACATATAGATCAAAGCTTCGACAAATGATAATAAGCATGAAATATATCGTCGCTTGAGAAGTATGTGACAAGTAAGAGCTCCCCCTAAATTTGTGCATATTTAAAATTTGCTTTGGACTGCAAATGCACAAAGAGTTAGAGTCATGGGTTACTCTTCCATGTCACATACATCTTGGTGGAGCGCTTAAAATGATAAGAATGAAATACATACACTCATCACCAAGAATAGTGAATGATCACATAAGATAGATAAGATGATAATATTAAGCAAACATTAAGTGTAGCTTATGATCAAACACATGATCATCAATGTCTCACGAGCAATGACATAGTATCTCACACAAAAGCAAACAAAGTTCAAAAAAAAACCACCAAATAAAACAGAGAGAATAAAAGCAACACTAAAAGCAACACTCTCTCTCGAAGCCTATGATCTATACATTTTCTTCCCCTTTGGCAACAAGTTACCAAAAAGTTCCTAGAAAATGCATAGTGCTAAGTCGACACTCAGGCTTGATCTTCAGGTGGTGGTGGAGTCCGGAGCACTCCAAGGACGAAGCCTTCTGTAGACGTGGTCGGAGTCGAGGCTGAAGTGGACGCTGGAGCTGGTGGAACTGAGGCTGTAGCTGGTGCAGACGTGGTGGCTCTGGGGTCAGCAACTGGCACTGCAGACGACCTCAGACCTCGTGGCACTCTGGCAAAGGCATCAGTTGTAGTCTTGCCTCTCCTCTCCTGCATGTCATCCTGGAGCTGCTCCACTGCAGTCTGAATCTCTGTCACTTTGACATCCAAGTCATAGAACTTTTGTTCCATGATCCTCTCTAAGCTTGCCTGGTTCTGAGTTAGGGTGGCTAGTCCTTGCTCAATCCGCAGGGTGGATGCAATCAAGTAACCAAGCTGCTCTTGTTTGGTTTTCAGGAAATATTCAGATGCCTCCTCTTGAGTAGGCATCTTGGCAGCTTTCTCCTTCCTCGCCTTCTCCTTCTTGGCTTGTGCTTTCTAAGAACATTCTCTTCTTCTTCTTCTGCAGCTTCAGGCACTGGGGCCTTGTTCTTCTCAGTAGCTGGGATGCTTCTTGTGTTCCTCTTTGGCTTTGGCTTTGGAGAGCTTGGCCTTGGAAGCTGCCCCTGTTCTTATGGCATCACCCATCAGCTTGGGTGCCTTAGGTGCTGGTGCAGCTACCTCTTCTTCTTCCTCCTCATCTTCCATGATGGAAGCCTTGCCAAGCACTCTGGCTACAGTTTTCTTCACCCTTTCTTTCCTCTTCTTGCCTTCAGCAGCAACTGGCTCAATGGGAGTGGGCTTCTCAGTTGAAGCTCTGGCCTTTGACATAGGCTGCCTGCCTGCTGGCCTTTTGATCTTCATCCCTGGTTTTATGCCCTGTGCTGGCTCAACTCTCTTGGAAGTTGCTTCCTCTTCTGCCACATAATCCTCATCCTCTGATCTGAGGTTCTCTTCTTCTCTGTCTTGTGGCAGCTTTTGGCAGATTGCTAGGAGGTGCTTCTGCCCTCATCTGAAGAACTTGAGGGACTAGTGCCCTCACTCATCTGCACTTGCTCTTCTGACATGTTCTGGCTATCACTTTGATCAGACATGCTGCAAACTGACTGCTGACCTTGTGAATAGTTTATAGAAGAGATAGAGTGGATTAGCATCACAAAATGCAGAGATTTTTGCAAAAGAATAATTCAAAAACTTAGTTTTAGTTTCCCACTGAAAGCATGCTCGGACTACCGATTTCTAAACTCGGTGATACCGAAGAAGTTTTGGCACCTAAACTAGTGAACTCGGTCAGACCGAGTCACAGTTCGGTGGCACCGAGACTGCTAGGGTTTCACAGAGTTCCAAAATCGGTCACACCGATAAGTAATTCTCGGTCAGACCGAGTCTCACTTGTGCAATGGCATAAGCCAAATTGGTGGGACCGAGTTTTTCAACTTGGTGGGTCCGAGATGGTTTCAGCGGAAACCTAACCCTAAAATTTTCAAATTAAACCTAATCTACGAGTTCATTGACTGGATAGAAGTTTAACAAATGTGGCAAGAATCATGATGATCACAATGTGCTAAGAATCGGATTGTGGAATAGCACAAAGATCAAGTCCATACCCTAGTTCGGCGGGGACTTCCTACGGCGGAAACGGCGGGGCAGAATTCCCGTTGACGGCGACGGAGACCAGCGACTGGAGGCGGCTGGCGGCGAGAAGACGATCCGAGACCATGAGGGTAGAGCAGGCTATCGCGCGGGCGAAGGGGTTCGGAGAAATTTCCAAAAAATTTCCCGTGACTATATATAGCCCGACCCTGTCGGTGTGACCGAGTGGAACAACTCGGTGGCACCGAGATGCAAAACTGTATACAGTTGTTGCAACTCGGTGTGACCAAATGGTTCAAATCAGTTGCACCTTGATCGAAAACCTAGATCAACTTAATGATCTCGGTAGGACCGAAAGTAGGGTATCGGTCAGAAATGGTTCAAATCGGTTGCACCGAGATCGAAAACCTAGATCAACTTAATGATCTCGGTAGGACCGAAAGTAGGGTATCGGTCAGACCGAGAATCATAAAGAGGTTTTGGAAGTTTAAGTCTATGACGAATCGGGGACTCCGAGCGCTCCTCACACAGAGTGGTTCGAATCTGACTTGATCAAATTTTGTGATGTAGCATGAATAGAGTTTGAGATGAGAAAAGCATAGATAGCTAGAGGAGGTTCTTAGGCATTCTTGTCCACCACTTGGCAAAAGGAAATAAAACCAAACAATCAAAACAACAAGTGGATGTCCTCGAATGAGTAAAATATGCAACCAGCATGCTCACACAATAAGATGGCAAATGAAATATGTGACAAGGCATGCACAACCAATTCTAGCATCTATCAAGCAATTTGCGATGACAAGGTCATCTATATATGAGTATATTGACTTAGGAGTCAAGTGAGAACACTTGATCATAGGTCATACTCATCGTTTAAGCTCAAGTGGGGTTACCACTTTTACATAAAGCATTGTTGTGTTCACATCTTTAGAGTTGCTTTAGCTCAAGTCTTAGAGTAAAGCTCCCCCTAGATGTGATATCCCCCCTTAGAGGGATGAACTAACCTCGGGTTTTGTCGATGATGACTTCATGTAGATGTTGAAGATGTGGATGCTCAATGTTGATGTAGATCACTTGGAGCTATCCATTTGAGTGAATTGCACTTTCAATACCTACATGGGTTAGTCCCACAAGGAACAAACAAGGATATCCATAGACATAGAGTGATGCACACACAAGATGATGTCCATGAAAACTTTTAGGTTACCTTGTCCCTTGTCTTACCAACAAGAGGGTTTGTGACTCCTTGAACTAGTGCAAGATGTGGAAGTTGATTGCACTTGTTCTTGCCAAAATGATAAGAGTGAAGTATGTTGGCGGAGTCACCCTCAAGAACTCTCTAGTTCTTCTTCTTTTGGATCCACACCATCTTGATGGGAATCCTTGGAGTTGTAGTCGTACTTGATGAAGTGGAACTTGAAGTAGTCTTGGGAATCCACTTGACTAAGGTCTTAGGAGCTTCTTCAAATGCATCAATTTCCTCTTGAAGCTTGTCCTTGCCTTTTTGCTTGTAGTCTTGTGGTGGAAGATCATCTTGAGCTTGTGTCCCCTTGAAAGAAGTATCATACTTCTCTTGTTGAGGAACAAACTTTGTCTTGGGGTATTGATCTTCTTCCCACTCAACTCCATTTGCATTGAACTTTCGTTCAAAACCAACACCTTGATTCTTCCGGTGCATTCCTTGCTTGCGCACAATTTCCTCGAATTGCTTACTCCCGGCAAGGCTTGTAACACTCTTTCTCTATAATTCCCTTCAATAAGCTATTTTCTTGCTCAAGTGTAACTTGGCTAAGAGAATCATTAGTGGAATCAAGAGAACTACTAGAAGCAACAATATTGGATTTAGCATGATTATTGTTACTACTAGAGGAAGAATCTTTCTTGTTCTTGTTACTAGACTTGACTTGAGGCATGTAAGTGGATAAGAGTAAACGCTTGGCAATGTAAGAAGAACTTTTCTTGCGGAGATCATCATTGATTGCTTTTAAGAACTCATGCTCTTGCTCAAGATTGAGCTTTTCAAAGCGTAATTTCTCATGAGCTCTTAAAAGTTCTCGATGATCTTCGAAGATAGTTTCATGAGCTAACTTAAGAGTGTTTAGTTCTTTAGTTAGAGCCTCAATCTTCTCCTTATCATTGTCATTCGTTTTATCTTGATTAGCATGATTAATTGACGTTTCATCATAGTATTCATCACTAGAGTTGTCAACAAGCAATCATCACCTAACAAGTCATCTTCATCACTATTGAAATCAACATACTCGGGGTGTGTTACCTTAGGACCTTTGGCCATGAAGCATCTTCCAATTCCTTCATTTGGTGAGTCAAATATGTCGTAGGAGTTGGTTGACACAAGTGCTAGACCGGCAACACCTTCATCTTGAGTATCTTCGGAGTCGGAGTGATAACTTCTCTCGGAGTGGCTGTCGGAGTCGGAGCCGGATACCCATTCACCAACATGAGCTTGATGTCTTCATTTTGTGTAGCTCCTTGATGATTTTTCCTTCCTTTCCGAATCCTTGCTTCTCCGTGAGTATCTTCGTTCATAACGATCATCTCTACTCCTTCTCTCTCTTGGTGGTGATTCTTTGCTTCTTCTTTTTGGAGAATCTTCTCTTCTCTTGTAGGGAGCCGTACACTCATTGGAATAGTGTCCGGGTCTTCCACAACTGTAGCAGTTTCGCTCTCGACTAGAAGATCTTTTGTCATTGTAGGACCTTGACTTGAAGCTTCTATCTTTGCTTCTACTCTTGTAGAACTTGTTGAAGTTCTTCACCATTAAGCTCAATTCTTCATTGAAGTTTTGTTTCTCACTTGATGATGTAGGGGCTTCACATGAGGCTTTGTAGGCACCACTTGATTTGTTGTGAAGTTCCTCTTTATCCTTAAGTGACATCTCATGAGCAACAATTCTTCCAATCACCTCCGTTGGCTTGAGATCTTTGTAATTGGGCATCATTTGGATCAATGTGCACACGGTATCATATTTTCCATCCAAGGCTCTTAGGATCTTCTTGATGATGAATCTATCGGTCATCTTTCACTTCCTAAGCCGGCAATCTCATTTGTGATGAGAGCAAGCCTAGAGTACATTTCAGCGACACCTTCACCATCCTTCATTTTGAACTTGTCAAGTTGACTTTGAAGCACATCCAATTGGATTCCTTGACGGAGTCGGTACCTTCGTGCATATCAATCAAAGTTATCCCAAATTTCCTTTGCATTCTCAAGACGGCTGATTTTGTTGAATTCTTCGGGGCACAATCCGTTGAAGAGAATCTCACAAGCTTGAGCATTGTATTGCAGCATCTTCAACTCATCGCGGTAGCTTCACGGTTTGGTTCTTCCCATCAAAGAAGTCACCTTGCAACCAACACACACAATAGCCCAAACGGCGGGTTATGTCCAAGAATATGCATTTTCATTTTATGCTTCCAACTAGCAAAATTAGTACCATCAAATAAGGACTCTACGGTGATAATTTCCCTCGCTAGACGCCATACTCTCCTAGGTTGTAAAACCAAGGCTATGACCACCAAAAGCTATGGAGATCAAAGCAAATGGAGACCAAAGCTCTGATACCACTTGTAGGATCGAAAGTATGTCTAGAGGGGGGGTGATTAGACTAATTGACCAAATAAAAACTTAACCTTTTCCCAATTTTAGTTCTTGGCAGATTTTAGCTATTTAGGACAAGTCAAGCAATCATCACACAATTCAAGCAAGCATGCAAAGAGTATATTGGCAGCGGAAAGTAAAGCATGCAACTTGCAAGAATGTAAAGGGAAGGGTTTGGAGAATTCAAACGCAATTGGAGACACGGATGTTTTTCCCGTGGTTCGGATAGGTGGTGCTATCCTACATCCACGTTGATGGAGACTTCAACCCACGAAGGGTAACGGTTGCGCGAGTCCACGGAGGGCTCCACCCACGAAGGGTAATGCGGTTGCGCGAGTCCACGAGGGCTCCACCCACGAAGGGTAATGGTTGCGCGAGTCCACGGAGGCTCCACCCACGAAGGAGGTCCACGAAGAAGCAACACCCACGAAGGGTCCACGAAGAAGCAACCTTGTCTATCCCACCATGGCCATCGCCCACGAAGGACTTGCCTCACTAGCGGTAGATCTTCACGAAGTAGGCGATCTCCTTGCCCTTACAAACTCCTTGGTTCAACTCCACAATCTTGTCGGAGGCTCCCAAGTGACACCTAGCCAATCTAGGAGACACCACTCTCCAAGAAGTAACAAATGGTGTTGTTGATGATGAACTCCTTGCTCTTGTGCTTCAAATGATAGTCTCCCCAACACTCAACTCTCTCTCATAGGATTTGGATTTGGTGGAAAGAAGATTTGAGTGGAAAGCAACTTGGGAAGGCTAGAGATCAAGATTCATATGTGGTAGGATGGAATATCTTGGTCTCAACACATGAGTAGGTGGTTCTCTCTCAGAACATATGTAGTGGAAGTGTAGGTTCTGATGGCTCTCTCACAACGAATGAGAGGAGGTGGAGGGGTATATATAGCCTCCACACAAAATCCAACCGTTACACACAGTTTTCCAATCTCGGTGGGACCGAATCAACAAACTCGGTCGGACCGAAAAGGTAAACCTAGTGATCGTTAGAGATTTTCGGTGGGACTGACATGCAACTCGGTAGGACCGATTGGTTAGGGTTTGGGCATAACGTAATCTCGGTGAGACCGATTACACAAACTCGGTGGACCGAGTTTGGTAATAGCTAACCAGAGAGTTGGTCAGGCAAACTCGGTGGGACCGATTTGCTCTTTCGGTGAGACCGAAAAGTTACAAAAGGGGAAACAAAGTTTACATTGCAATCTCGGTGGGACCGATTCGCTCTTTCGGTGAGACCGAAAAGTTACGAAAGGGAAACAGAGAGTTTGCAATCCCATCTCGGTGAGACCGAGATCCCTATCGGTAGAACCGAATTGCTAGGGTTTGGCAGTGGCTTATGACAAGTGAAACTCGGTGGCGCGATAGAAAGAATCGGTAGGACCGAGTTTGGCTTAGGGTTTAGGTCATATGTGGATATGGGAAAGTAGTTGAGGGTTTTGGAGCATATCACTAAGCACATGAAGCAAGAGGCTCATTAAGCAACACCTCATCCCTCCTTGATAGTATTGGCTTTTCCTAAAGACTCAATGTGATCTTGGATCACTAAAATATAAAATGAAGAGTCTTGAGCTTTTGAGCTTGAGCCAATCCTTTGTCCTTAGCATTTTGAGGGTTCCACTTTCACATCCATGCCATGCCAATCATTGAGCTTTCCTGAAATAGTCATCTTGGAATAGCATTAGCTCAATGAGCTATATGTTGTTATGAATTACCAAAACCACCTAGGGATAGTTGCACTTTCAAACTAGGGATAGTTGCACTTTCAAAAATAAAAGCAAATAAAAGTAGATCCCAAAGGCAAATATATGAGAAGAAAGACTCGGGGGCCGTAGGTTTCACTAGTGGCTTCTCTCGAGAAAAAATCAAACGGTGGGTGAACAAATTACTGTTGGGCAATTGACAAAACTTCAAATAATTATGACGATATCCAAGCAATGATCATTACATAGGCATCACGTCTAAGATTAGTAGACCGCAAGCAGAGTGACGATAAATTCATTGTTGTTGGTATTTGAGAAATCACATAACTTGGTGTTCTCTTTATTCATCATGAACACACAATAAGATTGCACTCAAAAACAGATCCGGCAAGAAAACGATGAACGAAAAAGAGGGGCAAATAAAACGGCAAATTTTTGTGAAGTCGGGGAGAGGAAAACGAGAGGCAAATGCAACATAATGTAAATTGAAAGGAGATGAGATTTGTGATTAGGAGCCTGGTATATGTTGAAAATCCTCCCCAGCAACCGCGTGTGTAACCATGATGGTCTCTTTTCGGCGAAGTCCGGGAAGAGAACACAGTCTCGTGTTATGCTTGAACATAAGTAGCTTTAGGATCACTTCTTGATCATTATAGCTTCTTGACTAAACTTTTCTTCTCTTCTCGCTCTCATTTGCGTAAGTTAGCCACCATATATGCTAGTGCTTGCTGCAGATCCACCTCACTACCCCTTTTTCCTACCTTAAGCTTAAATAGTCTTGATCGCGAGGGTGTGAGATTGTTGAGTTCCCGTGACTCACAGATTACTTCCAAAACCAGATGCAGGTGCTGATGATGCCAGTGTAGGGGACGCTACCGAACTCAAGTGGGAGTTTGACGAGGATTCGGGACGTTACTATGTTTCCTTTCCGGACGATAGGTAGAGAAGCCCAGTTGGGGCGATCAGGGACCTAGCATTTGGAATTGTCTTTCTTTATTTGATTCCGTAGTCGGACCTTGATTGTATTCTGGATGATGGAATGCTATATTTATGTATTGTGTGAAGTGGCGATTGTAAGCCAACTCTTTATCCCTTTCTTATTCAGTACATGGGATGTGTAAAGATTACCCCTGTTGCGACATGCCTACTATGCGGTTATGCCTCTAAGTCATGCTCCGACACGTGGGAGATATAGCCGCATCGTGGGTGTTACAAGTTGGTAATCAGAGCCTTCCCCGACTTAGGAGCCCCCTGCTTGATCGAATTGCTGACGTTGTTGAGTCTAGAAAAAATTTTGAGTCCTATATGATTATATATATCGGAGAGTAGGATTCTTTTTACTTCTCAGTCCTTTCATCTGTCACAGCCCTAGAATTGTTTGCAGATAGTTGCATCACTGAGCATCATGCATCCTGTTATTTTCAAGAAACTTGAAATGGGGAAATTGAAAGCCTCAGAAATCATTTGAAAAGAAGGGCAAGAACCCTTTAAATTGCATTCATTGTTTCCAAAATGACTTCATAAATGTTTGATAATTTTGGCAAGGCTTTGAGACCAAACCAAAAATAGTGAACATTTTTGAAGGAATTATTTTGGGACTTTGAAATTAAATCAATAAGTATTTGAGTTTTGGATTATATTCATTTTTTATAGAATATAATTCAAAAGGCCCTGGAATTATGTATGTGCCTCTGGAAAAGTCCATAATGGCAACATAAATATATTCAGAAGGTTTTGCCCTGTTTTGAATTTATTTCGAAATTTGAATCAATGGAAAAATGAATAAATAAAAACAAAACAAAACAAAAATAAATCAGAACAGAAACGTACCTGGCGGCCTGCTACTGTAGTTGGCCCAGCTTCTGAGCAGCCCACCTGAGCCCACCTTGCCAGTCATCTTCCTCGGCGTGCCAGAGGGATAGAGCGCGTGTGGCCGCGGCACGCCGGCACGCGCGCGCCACCTCCTGCTTGCTGCCGCTTCCCCGACGTTGCCCTGGAGATTCCACACACCTCTCTGCTCTCTCTCTCTCTCACACGCGGTCTCTCTCCTCCCCTCTGTCTCTCTCTCACGCGCACGGCCGAGCGCAGCCGTCGCCACCGACGACGTTCGGCGCGGCCACAGCCACCGCATCACCTCCTCGATAGGTCCACGAGCTCCACCTCGACCACCTCTTCTTCTTCGCCGAGCAACACATCGCCGGAAGCCCCATGACGCCGCCTTGGAGGCCATCTTCAACCTCCTGCACCGAGCGTCGCCGTCGTCGATTCGCCGCTGTTCGCGCCTCCCCGAGCCCATTGAGACTGTCAATGACCCCTACGTGAGCCCCTGCTTCGAACCCCTCTTCTACCCCACGCGTTCGCACCCTCTAGGCCGTAGTTCCACCATGGCCGAAGCTCGCCTCCGCTCGAGCTTGTCGCCGGCATCGCTCCAGCGACCATTTGGTCATCCCGTGCTACGTAACATGTTTGCCGCCCCGTGCTGAGCCTCGCTAGCGCCTCCCCTTGCCCGCTTGCACCCCGCAGCACCACCCACGCACATCACCGAGCTCCGGCCGCCGCTAACCTCGCCGCCACCGTCGCAACAGGCCATCCCCGACGGCCCCGCGGCCTCCCCTAGACGCGCACGGGCCTGGACTTCCTCCTGGTGCCCTCGCCCGCCATCCCCGTGGCCTACCGTGCGGGCTCCGCCGCGACTTGAGGTCGCCGGCGACGAATCGCTGGTAGTGCTGACATGGCAAGTCATTAGCCACTAATGACGCTCTAACTAACCCCTAGAGCCACTGCCATGTGGGCCCCTGTACTTGTTTAGGTTAGTTTTATTTTCTATTTAGTTTAGTTCATAAACAGTGGGACACACCCGTCAGCATTGACTCTACTGACGTGGCCGTTGACCAGGCCCACCAGTCAGCGACACTAACCAGCCTTGCGTCACTGACGTGTGGACCCCACACGTCAGGTTTGACCCGGGGCAGCCCTGTTGACCTGCTGACGCTAGCATGATGCAATGCTGACGCAGTTAATGATTTTCTGATTTTAAAAATAATCAGGAAATTCCAGAAAATATCCAAAACTTCTAAAAATCATAGAAAATCAACCGTAGCTCCAAATCAAATAATTTATATATGAAAAATGATCAGAAAAATATGAAGAATATGTTTTTGCCATGATCATGCATGTTTGAACAAGTTAACCTCACTGAATAGGACAAATTATGATTAGGGCAATTTATGAAATAACATTTCGAGTTGGAATTTGATCTTGTTTGAGTTCCACTTCAATTAAATTGGCTAGATATTGCATTAGGTCAATTTAGTACCTTAATACGTCATATCATTCATTCGCTTGTGCATTGCATTAAATGAATGTTGTTTATGTTCCCTTTCCGGTAATTGTCCCCTCTCAGTAGACGTGTTTCAACGATGAATTCGATGACACAGATGAAGAGCTATATCATCTTCAGAAGTGCTAGGCAAGCAAAAACCCCTTGTTCATACCGATACAATCCCACTCTCTCGCTACTGCTCTCTATTACTGCATTAGGACAACAATGGTTCAACTGTTACATGTTGCGGTAGTTGAACCCCATTCCTCTGCATGACCTGTCATTGCCACAGTAAATAGATCAAACCCACTAGCAGGAGTAGGAGTTTTTTTGAGCCCTAATGTGCCTACTCATTCATGCTTGTTTGTCATGCCTGCTATTGCTTAGAGTTGTGTCATGTCTGATTCATCGGGGATGAATTGAAAGTTGTGAACATGTCCTACTGTGTGAGCTAAGTGTGTTGAACACGATTTGGTAAAGGTATCGATGAGAGGCCATGTAGGAATACATGGTGGGTTGTTTCATTGGAACCATCCTTAAGCACCGAGATCTGTATGTGTGATTCAAGAACCAGCTACTACCATGCATTGGGCCCGAAACCATTGGACCCTCTCGGCTTCTTAACCACCCTAGTCCTCTATCCAGGAGTTGCAATTAGTTTCTGGTGTTTATAGGATATGTGTTGGCGGTCGTGCGTAGCGCTGACCCTAGGGGTGGACTATGATGCGGTAGATACACCATGGCACGGTGTACCGAGTCGCCCGTTTGGTGTCTCGGGAACCCTGTACACATCGTTCGGGGCCGTATGTGGAAACCTCGTCCGGACTCCCTGCGGATGGAACCTGGATAGGCGATAAACCTGGACTAGAGAATTGAGTGTTTAGGTAGGCCGTGGCCAGCACCCTCGTTGGGCTTCCGCTAGAAGGTTGCTGAGTACATGTCGTGTAAACGGCGGTAAGTGGTGAGAGCGTGTGTGAAGAAGTACACCCCTGCAGGCTTAACATCATCTATTCGAATAGCCGCGTCCGCGGTAAAGGACTACTTGGTTGCCTGTATAGTTCATAGATAACTTGAAGTGGATACTCTAAAACTCGCAAGATAAGTGTGAGTGCTATGGATGGCCTTCTCGTAGGGAGACGGGAGCGGATCCATAGTGGTGTATTGAATGGTGAATATGTGGAGTCGTGTGCGCCACCACAAAAGAGTTGCTTGCAGTCGTAGTTCAGGTTAGCCACTGAGTCAAAGCTGGCTTGCTGTTGTTAAACTCCCCACCCCCCTTGTTGATACCGACGCATATGTAGTTAGTTCTGATGTAAGTCTTGCTGAGTACATTTGTACTCACGTTTGTTTAATTTATGTTTTGTAGAGAGACGTCAGTCTCGCTAATAGTTCCGTGTGGACTTCGACATTTAGCTTACTACCTTAGCTACGATCTTGTGCCCTCGGCAGGATCTGGTAGATAGTCAGGCTTCTCTGCCGTTTTCATTTGTAGATGTCTGTACTCAGACATGTTAAGCTTCCGCATGTGCTTTGACTTGTATGCTCTGAATGTTGGGTCATGAGACCCATGTTTGTAATATATCGCTCCTCGGAGCCTAATGAATAAATACTCTGAGTCGTAGAGTCTTGTTGTGATGCCATGTTGTATTTGCACATATCGAGCATATTGTGTGTATGATTGAAATGCTTGGTATGTGTGGGATCCGACAATTAGTTTATCCTTGGTAGCCTCTCTTATGGGGAAATGTAGTCTGGTGCTTCCACTGAGCCTTGGTAGTCTGCTACAGCCCGGTTTACCGGAGTCTTGCTAGCCCAGTACTACTGCCGGAACACTTAGACTGGCCGACATGTGATTCACTTCATTCCTGTGTCTGTCCCTTCGGGGAAATGTCACGTGGTGACTTCCGGAGTCCTGCTAGCCTGCTACAGCCCGGGTTCCGGAGTCCTGTTAGCCCAGTTGCTACAACCCGGATTCACACGCTGATGACCGACATGCTCGATGTTGTTCATGTATGCCTGTCCCCGTAAGTTAGTGCCACTTTGGGTTCATGACTAGTCATGTCGGCCCGGGTTCTCTGTCATATGGATGCTAGCGACACTATCATATACGTGAGCCAAAAGGCGCAAACGGTCCCGGGCCAGTAAGGTGGCACCCGTGGGAATACCGTGCGTGAGGCCGCAAAGTGATATGAAGTGTTACATGCTAGATCGGTGTGACTTAGGATCGGGGTCCTGACATGTCGCTTGGTGAGGCTCCTGACGTAGAGTTTTGCCTTCTCTTCTCAAATTTCACGAATTTTTAGGATCACGCGGGTATCTTGGAATCGTTCCGATGGTTTTGTGACGAGAACATTGTTCTTGGTGCCTCCTGACATTTAGGGGTTGTGGCAGTGTCCCGGGGAGTTGAGCTCCGAGGTGTTGTCGTCACAATTTTATCGTTGCAATTCTGGAATACCTGAGTTCGCCAATCGGAAATCTCCTTTATGCAGTTGTTGGTGAGATAACCTCGACGCCACAGTACTGGGCGGGAGTTCGGGAGTATTGCCATAACTCGTATAAGGATGCTTTTGAAGGTTGAGGTAAATGATTTCCGGAAGGTTTCTTGGTTATGTGTTGAAGGATGGATACAGCTGGATGTAGGATTTGCTAGTTTTGGGTGAGATATTATGCTTCCCCTGTATCCCCAACACCTGATTGCATAACGGAAAGTTTCGGGAGTTTCATAGGTGGGAATTCATGTAGCTCTAGTATTTCTTCCCGCGGATATTTGGTTTGTGATTGGGTAATCCTTACCAATTATTTGTTCATATCCGTACCTTGTTGTTTTTATTCTACCTCTTATCTAAGTGGCTTCTCAACTTTATGGAAGTGTGATCATTTACTTTGGAATTCATTCGTTCATTCTTGTTCGAATGTTAAGGCTATATGTTGCAATTTTGATCCATTGATTCAGCTTGAATATATGTCTTTCAAGATGCTAACGGATGTCACCTATTCAGGATGGCTCCTCCAACGCGTCAGAATCCGGAACCTCCGCCACCACCTCCACCTCCGGAGGCATGGCAAGCTATCATGGCCGCCACCAACGCCAACACGCAAATGCTTTTGCAACTCTTGCACACAACCAAGGAAATCAAGGCCAAGGCAACAATCAAGCTCAGTTTGCTACCCTCAATCAGTTCCTCGCAAACCAGCCGAAGTCCTTCAGTAACTGTGTCGAGGCCACAGACGCTGACGATTGGCTCGTGGATATCTGCAAACATTTTGAGTGTAGTAATGTCAGGCCTGAGGACTTTGTCAAGTTTGCTTCGTTCCAACTCAAAGACCAAGCTGCTGAGTGGTATCAACAATACAAAGATTCCAGAGGAGGTCGTGTGATTACCTGGGATGATTCTGCCGAGACTTCAAAGCTCACCACATTCCACAAAGTGTTGCTGAGAGTAAGCGCGAGGAGTTCCGCAATCTCAAGCAAGGCAATGTCTGTTTACCAATACAACATCCTGTTTCAGAGGCTCGCTCGCTTCCAGCCAAACAAGACGTCCCTGATGAGAAAGAGCATGATTTATCAATTCAGAGGTGGCCTCAGAGAAGATCTCCACTAGTCTGTGCTTTTTGAGCGACAGTATTGATTTTTTCTAACGCTGGCACTAAAGCAAGGACGCTGGGGGGTGCTTTTTCGGGGAAATTGTGTCGCAAGGAGCGCGCTATGCGGGAGTAAGAGCGTTATGTTTCTAAGAAGAGGAGTCAGGGATGCAGCTCTCTTCTTCTTCAACTCAAGTGGCAGCTAAGCAACAGAAGTTCTGGTTGCCTCCTCCTCCTCTCCGTTCCGTCGCCTTATCAGAAGAAGAGTAAAGGTGGCAATGGATCTTCCCACCCACCTAACCCAGGCTATCAGAACAAAGCTCCGTCTCATGCTCCAAGGTCAAGTGCTCCGTATCACCATCCGCTCTTCAGAGGTTACTTGCAACGTGTCAGCAGAAAGGGCACTATGCACAAATGCTTCAACCAAAGGCGCCTTTCCCTCCTCCTCCTGTGAGATCTGCCAGCAATGCAGTGGTCAAGCATAATCCCAAGTTCAAGGTCAACATGATGAACGCAGCTCAGGCAGAGGACTCTTCAGAAGTGATCATGGGTAATCTTCCTGTTAATGATATTCCTGCAAAAGTCTTTTTGATCGGGTGCATCGCATTGTTTCATTTCAAGACCATTTGCATCTAAGCATGAGTTGCTTTCCAAGATTTTCCTAGACAGTTATCAGTTGTCTCTACCGAGTAAACGCATGAATGCTAACTCCATGGTTCTGGATGTTTCTATCAGATGGGGACTATAAGTTTCTATCTTGTCCTATTGTTCTTGGTGACTCGGATATTGATCTAATTCTCGGCATGGACTGCTTTCTAAGCACAAGGCTCGGCTTGATTGTGCTGCCAGGCAGATTCAATTGACACACTCGTCTGAGGATGTGATCATCTATGCCGCTCGTGATGATACCATTCGACTGTTTTCTCTCAATGAGAAGGGCGAGTTGGATGCCATCTCTCAGATTCCAGTCGTTTGTGAATATCAAGACGTCTTTCCAGAAGAGCTTCCAGGAATGCCTCCTCACCGGCCAGTTGAATTCGTCATCGATCTTGAGCCTGGAACGGAACCTGTTTGCAAACGTCCTTACAAGCTTGGACCTGAAGAGTTGAAGGAGCTGAAGAAACAACTCGATATTCAAGAGCGTATGGGTCTCATCCGACCTAGTTCTTCTCCATGGGGTTGTGGAGTTCTTTTTGTGAAGAAGAAGGATGGAACGGACCGACTTTGTGTCGACTACCGTCCATTGAACAAGAAGACCATAAAGAACAAGTACCCACTTCCCAACATCAATGAGCTGTTTGAACAACTCAAAGGTGCTCAAGTATTCTCCAAGCTTGATCTCCGTATGGGCTATCATCAGATTCGCATTCGTGAACAAGATATCCCCAAGACTTCAGAACAAGCTATGGTTCTTATAGTAATACACTGTCATGTCTTTCGGCCTTGTCAACGCTCCTCCAACGTTCTCTCACATGATGAACTTCATCTTCAACCCTTACACAAATGATTTCTCTTGGTGTATCTCTGATATTTTGGTCTTTTCCAAGAACAAGGAGGATCATGCCAAGCACTTGAAATTGGTACACCACAAACTCAGAGAACATCAGTTCTATGCGAAGTTCTCAAAGTGTGAGTTTTGGCTCGATGAGGTTCTCTACCTTGGGAATATCATCTCCGCCAATGGCATTGCTGTTAATCCTGAGAAGGTGTCTGCAATTGTTAATTGGGAACCGCCTCAGAATGTGAAGCAGCTCCGCAGTTTCCTTGGGCTTGCAAGCTATTGTCGAAGATTCGTTGAGAATTTCTCTAAGATCGCGCCTCTTTCCAACCTCCTCCAGAAGCATGTGAAGTATGTCTGGATCGCCTGAATGTGACATCGCTTTCAACACCCTCAAAGAGAAGTTAGTCACAGCTCCAGTTCTGACTCCTCCTGATGAATCCAAACCATTCGAGTTTTCTGTGATGCTTCCCTTCAAGGTCTCGGTGTCTGTGTTATGCAAGAGAAGAAAGTTGTGGCCTATACCTCTCGCCAGTTGAAGCCCAACGAAAAGAACTACCCCACTCATGACCTCGAGTTGGCGGCAGTGTGTCCTTGCGCTCTACTACATGGAGACATCTCTTGTTGGGAAGGAAAGTGGACATCTTCACTGATCAAAGATGTAATGCCCTCGATGCGGCTATATCTCCCACGTGTCGAAGCACGACTTAGAGGCATAACCGCATTGAAAGCAATGTCGCAAGTGAGGTAATCTTCACACAACCCATGTAATACATACGGGAAAGAGATACATAGTTGGCTTACAATCGCCACTTCACACAATTACATGAATAAAGCATTACATCAACCAAATACAATCAAGGTCTGACTACGGAACCAAAATAAAAGAAGACTATCCCAAATGCTACACAGATCCCCGATCGACCCCAACTGGGCTCCACTACTGATCAGCTAGAACGAAACAACACCAAAGGATAAGATCTTCATCGAGCTCCACCTTGAGCTTGGTTGCATCATCTGCACGGACTCATCGGCACCTGCTAGCTGGTTTTGGAAGTATCTGTGAGTCACGGGGACTCGGCAATCTCACACCCTCGCGATCAAGACTATTTAAGCTTATGGGTAAGGTAAAAGGTATGAGGTGGAGCTGCAGCAAGCGACTAGCATATATGGTGGCTAAACATACGCAAATGAGAGCGAGAAGAGAAGGCAAAGCACGGTCGAGAAACTATGATCAATAAGTGATCCTAGAACAACCTACGTCAAACATGACTCCAACACCGTGTTCACTTCCCGGACTCCGCCGGAAAGAGACCATCACGGTTACACACGCGGTTGATGTATTTTAATTAAGGTCATCTTCATGTTTTCTACAACCGGACATTAACAAATTCCCATCTTCCCATAATCGCGGGCACAGCTTTCGAAAGTTTAAATCCCTGCAGGGGTGTCCCAACTTAGCCCATCACAAGCTCTCACGGTCAACGAAGGATATTCCTTCTAGCGGGAAGACCCGATCAGACTTGGAATCCTGGTTACAAGACATTTCGACAATGGTAAAACAAGACCAGCAAAACCACCCGCTGTGCCGACAAATCCCGATAGGAGCTGCACATATCTCGTTCTCAGGGCACACCGGATAAGCTAAGCGTACGGGAGCCAACGTAACCCAAGTTGCCAAGGGACGGCCCTGCACGGTGCTCTGGGTTGGACCAACACTCAGAGGAGCACTGGCCCGGGGGTTTAAATAAAGATGATCCTTGAGTCTTCAGAACCCAAGGGAAAGAAAAGGCTAGGTGGCGAATGGTAAAACCAATGTTGGGCCATGCTAGAGGAGTTTTATTCAAGGCGAACTATCTAGGGGTTCCCATTATAACCCAACCGCATAAGGAACGCAAAATCCGGGAACATAACACCGGTATGACGGAAACTAGGGCGGCAAGAGTGGAACAAAACACCAGGCATAAGGCCGAGCCTTCCACCCTTTACCAAGTATATAGATGCATTAATTAAAGAATAGATATTGTGATATCCCAACAAGTAAACATGTTCCAACAAGGAACAACATCTCCATGTTCCAACAAGGAACAAACTTCAATCTTCACCTGCAACTAACAACGCTATAAGAGGGGCTGAGCAAAGCAGTAACATAGCCAAACAACGGTTTGCTAGGACAAGGAGGGTTAGAGGCTTGGTTCAACAATATGGGAGGCATGATAAGCAAGTGGTAGGTATCGCAGCATAGGCATAGCAAAAGAGCGAGCAACTAGCAAGCAAAGATAGAAGTGATTTCGAGGGTATGATCATCTTGTCTGAAATCCCGCAAGGAAGAAGAATGAGTCCATGAAGAAGACAAACGTACGTAGATGAACGAGTCCTCACAAACGCGACGTTAACGGACCCAACCCGAAGAAGCAACATCGGAAAGAAGCACACAACATAGTAAACAACCAACACATGACCATGGTATGATATGCGAGATGCGGTATGCGATGCATATGCATGATTTGACAAGGAATGATTGAACCTGGCCTCAACATGGAAATCCAAGAGTGCCACTGGAAAGGTGAGGTGATTTTGGTTGAAATCGATATAAAGAACACTGGACTCGGATGCACGGTTTGGAAATGGCAAGCAAAACAAATATGGCACCGGTCTGCGATAAACATCAAGTAGCCATCTAAATGCAACAAGATAAATATGCTACAACACTCAAACATGGCAACAAAATACATGGCAGGGATCCACTCATAATGCTTGACAAAAGATGAACACTGAGGTACGGCCAATTCATCCATTAACAGGTTCAAACAAGCATGGCAGAAGTGCAATTGGTAAACAGGTTTCAGACTTAGTGAAATTAACACAAGCCTAGAATTTCAGATCAGGTAGCACACTTTGGAGCATGAAAACTATATGCTACAGGAACTTAACATGGCAAAGCAGAGCATGGCATGGGGCTACTCAAAGAGCTTAACAAAAGTCCCTTAGTGACCTTGAGCCAAAAGGGATCATAAAATACAATTGCAAGCATGTGAACATGGCAAAAACATAATCAGGTTACAGACTTAGTGAAAAACTGGAGCATGCAAATCAGATATTAAGTAGGCATGTTTACGAGCTCGATGCACTCACTACAGAGCATGTCATGAAAATCTAAGCATACACCCATCAATAATACATGCTATACAAGCTAGAAGTGGCAAGAAGAACAACATAGCATGCACGGATCAACTACAACATCCTCGGCAAAATCGCTAACAAGTAGAGAATCTGCCCAGATTCACGAAATAGCAAAAGTAGAGCTCGATTGACTCAAGCTAGGGTGCTCCATAATTGCAAACAAAGACATGGATGGATAGAGCACTACAATATTAACAAATCATCCTTACTGATCATCCTCAAAAGAGGCATGGATCACTAGGAAACAACATGAACATATGGCATATTGATAAAAACAGATCAAGGACTTGGTGGAATTGCTAAGTCCCTGAAATCAGCATTAACGAATGCACCACTTTGCAAGCTGGTGCTAGTCACCACACATATCACAAAAATACATGGATAGCACCTTGTAAAGATGGCAAAGCATATAACAAAACACATGTAGAGCTCAGGAGCATATCGTGCACATAATAATCATGGCAAAAATGACAAATAACTATTTGGAGCAGCAGATCTGACAATTATCTCAAATAGCACTCTTCCAACAGCATTTCGGGCATGAAGATGAACTCAAATTAAAATGATGCAATGAGATGAAATGATGTGGTCTCTGAGACGAACATTTTGATATGATATACGCCCAGAACGGAGCTACGGATGCAAAGTTACGGCACGATGAACATGGCCATTTGAAACTGAAAATTTCGGGGACTTGGTGAAAATATACCTCCGCGAAAAGTCAACGGGCGGACGAGGTGGGATGGTGAGATCCGGATCAGGAGATGAGCATTTGGATGGATGAATGGGTGGATCTGGTCCACCTTGCCCAGATCCGGCGAGGGGCGTCTCCGGCGAGGTCGTTGCCGGCGGGGCGGTGGATCCGGCCGGGCTCGGGCTCCCGTGGCCGGATCTGGCGACGGGCGGCGGCGGAGCTCCTTCGGGGGCGGTGCGCAGGGCGAAGGAGGAGTGCGGACGGCGCGGCAGAGAAGGCAGCCCAGCGGGCGGCGCGCGCGGCGAGCTCGCCGGCGAGAGGCGGTGCGGCGAGGCGCTCGGGGAAGGCGGCGCAAGGGCGGCTCGGGCGCGCGGCGGCGGGGAACGGGCTCTGCGGGCCCCGCGGGACGGCGGCGGCGGGAGGCGGCGAACGCCACGTGGAGGCTCCGGATTGGCGTGGGGGAGGCCGGACATGTCCGTCGGCAGGGGGAAGAAATGTCCGGCGGCGCGGAGAAGACGAAGTTAGGGTTTCATCCGCGAATTTCGGGAGGGGAGCACATATTTATAGGTAGAGGGAGCTAGGAGTGTCCAAATGAGGTGCGGTTTTCAGCCACGCGATCGTGATCGAACGCTCTAGATGATGGAGAGGGTTTTGGTGGGTTTTGGGCCAAATTGGAAGGGTGTTGGGCTGCAACACACACGAGGCCTTTTCGGTCCCTCGGTTAACCGTTGGAGTATCAAACGTCCAAATGATACGAAACTTGACAGGCGTTCTACGGTAGTAAACCAAGGCCACTTGGCAAGTCTCAGTCCAATCCGGAAATGTTTAACCCCCACACACGAAAGAAAGGTAGAAAGGACCACCAGAGGAGATAGGAGCGCCGGAATGCAAAACAGACAACGGGGAAAATGCTCGGATGCATGAGACGAACACGTATGCAAATGCAATGCACATGATGACATGATATGCAATGCATGACACGCAAGCAATGACAACACAACAACAACGAATAAACGGAGGACACCTGGCACATCGGTCTCGCGGTGTTACATAAGAGCCTCAAGTACATCTTCACTCAACCCAAACTCAACCTCAGGCAGACTCGTTGGGTCGAAATGATTCAAGAGTATAATCCGAGTATTGAATATACTCCAGGCAAGGCCAATGTCATTGCAGACGCTTTGAGCAGGAAGGCTTACTACAACAGTTTGG
Organism: Triticum urartu; assembly: GCF_003073215.2. Lineage (NCBI taxonomy): Eukaryota > Viridiplantae > Streptophyta > Magnoliopsida > Poales > Poaceae > Triticum > Triticum urartu. Next base: position 161,540,690 of record NC_053025.1, read on the forward strand.
TTCTCAAGCCCTTCCAACCGGATCTTTATGAAGCTTTCCGCAAGCTTAATCTCCAAGTTGTTCCTCAAGGATTTCTTGCCAACCTCCAAGTCTCTCCTACATTGGAAGATCAAATTCGTGAGGCACAACTTCTTGATGCAATGGTGAAGAAGGTGAAAATGGGATCGCCAAGAGCCAACCCAAGTACAAGTGCTATTTCCTTGACGACAAGGACACTCTATTCTTCGAGGATCCAATTGTGGTTCCTAAAGGTGACCTTTGTAAAGTCATTATGAACGAGGCGCACAATTCACTCCTATCTATTCATCCTGGAAGTATGAAGATGTACCATGACCTCAAGCAGTCGTATTGCTAGACTCGAATGAAGCGAGAAATTGCTCAGTTCGTGAATGAATGTGATGTCTGCAGAAGAGTGAAAGCATAACATCAACGGCCAACTGGTCTCCTCCAACCTCTTGCTATTCTAGAATGGAAGTTTGACCATATTGAGATGGACTTCGTGACTGGATTTCCGAAGTCCAAACGTGGCAATGATGCTATCTTCGTCGTCATCGACAAGCTTACTAAAGTGGCTCATTTTCTTCCTATCAAAGAATCTATCACAGCAGCTCAGTTGGCAGAGCTATATACCCCCAGGATTGTCTCCTTGCCCAGCATTCCGCAGTTGATATCTTCAGATCGTGGAAGCATCTTTTCTTCTAAGTTCTGGGATTCCTTCTAGAAGGCCATGGGCACCAACATTCACTTCAGCGCAGCCTTCCATCCTCAAACAAGTGGACAAGTCAAGCGAGTCAATCAAGTTCTTGAAGATATGCTCAGGGCTTGTGTCATTTCTTTCGGTATGAAGTGGGAAGATTGTCTTCCATATGCCGAGTTCTCCTACAACAACAGCTTCCAAGCGAGTTTGGGCAAGGCCCCATTCGAGATTCTCTATGGCAGAAACTGTCGTACTCCTCTTAATTGGTCAGAGATGGGTGAACGCCAACTTCTTGGCAATGACATAATCACAGAAGATGAAGAAATGTGTAAAGTCATCCGTGAAAATCTCAAAGCTGCGCAATCGCGTCAGAAGAGTTACTATGATAGCAAGCATCGTGACTTGGTTTTTGAGATCGGAGACCATGTCTACCTCCGCGTCTCTCGTCGCTTTGGTATCAAAGGGAAGCTTGCCCCTAGATACGTGGGTCCTTTCAAGATCATTGGCAAAAGAGGTGACCTCGCCTATCAACTTGAGTTTCCATCCAACTTTGCAAATGTGCACGATGTGTTTCACGTGTCACAGCTTCGCAAGTGCTTCAAGACGCCTGAGTGCACCATCAACTACGAAGAGATTGATCTCCAAGAAGACCCGTCTTATCATGAGCATCCTGTTGCTATTCTTGAAGAAACCGAGCGCAAGACTCACAACAAGTCTATCAAATTCCTGAAAGTGAAGTGGTCACACCATTCCGACCGAGAAGCCACCTGGGAACGCAACGACCACCTCCGTTCCAAATATCCTGAGTTCTTTCAGTCCTAGATCTCGGGACGAGATCCTTTCGTAGTGGTGGAGTTTTGTAACACCCCGGATGTAACTTACCACATTTGTACTCCGACTCTTGCCGTTTTCGGCTCTAAGTTATGAGATTCCTTCGCGGTTGGCTTTTGTCTTCGTTTTGCTTGTGTTCTTGCTTGGGATATAGCCGGGAGACGAGTGCATGATCGAGGAACCCGTTGAGTACGCTTAAGAGGATCAAGCTTTCGTCAACTCGGAGAACTTTGCAGGAAAGATGACCATACCCTCAAAATAACTTCTATCTTTGCTTGCTAGTTGTTCGCTCTATTGCTATTCCGCGATACCTAACACTTGCTATATCATGCCTCCCATATTGCCATGTCAAGCCTCTAACCCACCTTTCCTAGAAAACGGTTGTTTGGCTATGTTACAGCTTTGCTCAGCCCCTCTTATAGCGTTGCTAGTTGCAGGTGAAGATGAAGTTTGTTCCTTGTTGGAACATGTTTACTATTGGGATATCATTATTATATCTTGTTAGTTTAATGCACCTATATATTTGGTAAAGGGTGGACGGCTCAGCCTTATGCCTGGTGTTTTGTTCCACTCTTGCCGCCTAGTTTCCGTCAAACCGGTGTTATGTTCCTTGATTTTGCATTCCTTACGCGGTTGGGTTATAATGGGAACCCCTTGACAGTTCGCCTTGAATAAAACTCCTACAACAAGGCCCAACCTTGGTTTTACCATTTTCCACCTAAGCCTTTTTCCCTTGGGTTCCGCGGACTCAAGGGTCATCTTTATTTTAAACCCCCGGGCCAGTGCTCCTCTGAGTGTTGGTCCAACCTGTCAGCAGCCGGTGGCCACCACGGGAAACTCTGGGCTGGCCTACCGGAATCTTGGACAATCTGGTGTGCCCTGAGAACGAGATATGTGCAGCTCCTATCGGGATTTGTCAGCACATTCGGGTGGCTTTGCTGGTCTTGTTTTACCATTGTCGAAATGTCTTGTAACCAGGATTCCGAGTCTGATCGGGTCTTCCTGGGAGAAGGAATATCCTTCGTTGACCGTGAGAGCTTGTGATGGGCTAAGTTGGGACACCCCTGCAGGGTTTTGAACTTTCGAAAGCCGTGCCCGCGGTTATGGGCAGATGGGAATTTGTTAATATCCGGTTGTAGAAAACTTGACACTTAACTTAATTTAAAATGAATCAACCGCGTGTGTAACCATGATGGTCTATTTTTGGCGAAGTCTGGGAAGAGAACACGGTCTCGTGTTATGCTTGCATGTAAGTAGCTTTAGGATCACTTCTTGATCATTATAGCTTCCTAACCGAACTTTGCTTCTCTTCTCGCTCTCATTTGCGTAAGTTAGCCACCATATATGCTAGTGCGTGCTGCAGATCCACCTCACTACCCCTTTTTCCTACCTTAAGTTTAAATAGTCTTGATCGCGAGGGTGTGAGATTGCTGAGTCCCCGTGACTCACAGATTACTTCCAAAACCAGATGCAGGTTCCGATGATGCCAGTGTAGGGGACGCTACCGAACTCAACTGGGAGATCAACGAGGATTCGGGACGTTACTATGTTTCCTTTCCGGACGATCAGTAGAGGAGCCCAGTTGGGGCGATCGGGGATCTAGCATTTGGGGTTGTCTTTCTTTATTTGGTTCCGTAGTTAGACCTTGATTGTATTCTGGATGATGGAATGCTATATTTGTGTATTGTGTGAAGTGGTGATTCTAAGCCAACTCTTTATCCCTTTCTTATTTAGTACATGGGATTTGTAAAGATTACCCCTCTTGCGACATGCCTAATATGTGGTTATGCCTCTAAGTCGTGCTCCGACACGTCGGAGATATATCCGCATCATGGGTGTTACAGACGCCCAACAACGTCTACAAGAAGAAGGTTGTGTAGTAGACATCACTCGCCAAAACCTTGTTGCCCCAGCTTTGGCGCCTTAGTCCTCGCGGTACGCTCTCAAACAAGCTCACGGGCAGGCGCGCCCTCTCAAGTCCGTGCCTCTAGGCATCGCAACATGGCACACTAGTTGAAGTTGACCCTTGCTGGGGGGCTTGCATGGGGTATGGCACCTTGCAAGGTTTTCTAACCCTACATCCACATGGCGCTGATGTCTATTAAACTACGTCGGTATTTCCCCAAAGAGGAAGGGATGATGCAGCACAACGACGGTAGGTATTTCCTTAGTGATGAGATCAAGGTTATCGAACCAGTAGCAGAACCAAGCAACACTACATAAACAACACCTGCACACAAATAACAAATACTCGCAACCGACGTGTAAAAGGGGTTGTCAATCCCTTTCTGGTAGCAGCGCCAGAAATTGGCAAACCGATGTGATAAAAATATGACAGATAGGATAAATAGATCTCAGATAAAATAAATTGCAGCAAGGTATTTTTGTATTTATGGTTTAATATATCTTAAAATAAAAGCAAAGGAAAATAGACCGCGAAGGCAAGTATAATAAAGAAGAGACCCGGCGGCCGTAGTTTTCACTAGTGGCTTCTCTCGAGAAAAATAGCAAATGGTGGGTAAACAAATTACTATTGGGCAATTGATAGAACTTCAAATAATCATGACGATATCCAGACAATGATCATTATATAGGCTTCATCTCTTAGATTAGTAGACTGGATCCTGCTTGCATCTACTACTATTAGTCCACACATCGACCGCTATCCAGCAAGCATCTAGTGTATTAAGTTCATGGAGAAATGGAGTAATGCAATAAGAACGTTGACATGATGTAGGCAAGATCTACTTATGTAGAAATAGACCCCATCTTGTTATCCTTAATAGCAACGATACATACGTGTTGGTTCCCCTTCAGTCACTGGGATCAAGCATCGTAAGATCGAACCCACCACAAAGCACCTCTTCCCATTGCAAGATAATTAGATCAAATTGGCCAAACAAAACCAAAATATTAGAGAAGAAATACGAGGCTATAAGCAATCATGCATATAAGATACCTAAGAAGACTCAAATAACTTTCATCGATAAAAACATAGATCTGACCATAAACTCAAAGTTCATCCGATCCCAACAAACACACCGCAAAAGAGCTACATCATATGGACCTCCAAGAGACCATTGTATTGAGAATCAAAAGAGATAGAGGAAGCTGATGTCACATGAAGCTACATCGGTATCTCCCCAAAGAGGAAGGGATGATGCAGCATAGCGGCGGTAGGTATTTCCCTCACATATGAAACCAAGGTTATCGAGCCAGTAGGAGAACCAAGCAACACAATGTAAACAACACCTGCACATAGATAACAAATCCTCGCAACCCGACGTGTTAAAGGTGTTGTCAATCCCTTTCAGGGTACGACGCCTCAAGATAGGCAAACGTACGTGAGATAATTTGTAGTAGATTGAAAGATAGATCGCAAATAAAATAAAGTGCAGCAAAGTATTTTTTGGTTTTTGGATTAATAGATCTAAAAATAAAAGCAAATAAAACTAGATTGCAAAGGCAAATATATGAGAAGAAAGACCCATGGGCCGTAGGTTTCACTAGTGGCTTCTCTTCAGAAAAATAGCAAACGGTGGGTGAACAAATTACTGTTGGGCAATTGACAAAACATCAAATAATTATGACGATATCCAGGCAATGATCATTATATAGGCATCACGTCCAAGATTAGTAGACCGACTCCTGCTTGCATCTACTACTATTACTCCACACATCGACCGCTATCCAACATGCATATAGTGTATTAAGTTCATGGAGAAACGGAGTAATGCAATAAGAACGATGACATGATGTAGACAAGATCTATCTATGTAGAGATACACCCCATCGTTTTATCCTTAGTAGCAACGATACATACGTGTCGTTTCCCTTTCTGTCACTAGGATCAAGCATCGTAAGATCGAACCCACTAAAAAGCACCTCTTCCCATTGCAAGATAAATATAAAAAGTTGGCCAAACAAAACCCAAATATCAAAGAAGAAATACGAGGCTATAAGCAATCATGCATAAAAGTGATCGAAGAAACTCAAATACTGTCATGGATATAAAAAGATAGATCTGATCATAAACTCATAGTCCATCGATCCCAACAAATACAATGCAAAAGAGTTACATCATATGGATCTCCAAGAGACCATTGTATTGAGAATTCAGAGAGAGAGAGAGAGAGAGATGAAGCCATCTAGCTACTAACTACGGACCCGAAGGTATACAAAGAACTACTCACGCATCATCGAAGATGCACCAATGGAGGTGGTGAACTCCATCCGAGATGGTGTCTAGATTGGATCTAGTGGTTCTGGACTCTATGTCGGCTGCATGAATATTTCATCGACTCCCCTAGGGTTTCTGGAATATTGGGGTATTTATAGAGCAAAGAGGTGGTCCGGGGGGCACCTGAGGTGGGCACAACCCACGAGGGCACACCTGGGCCTCCTGGCATGCCCGGTTGTGCCCCCCTCGGGGCACCCCTAGGCGCAGTCAGGGCCAGTCGTGTTCCTTTTGGCCCATAAAAATTCTCCATAAAGTTTCATGGCATTTGGACTCCGTTTGATATTGATTTTTTGCGATGTAAAAAACATGGAAAAAACAACAACTGGCACTATGTCAATAGGTTAGTACCAAAAAATGATATAAAATGATTATAAAACATCCAAGATTTATAATATAACAACATAGAACAATCAAAAATTATAGATACGTTGGAGATGTATCAGCATCCCCAAGCTTAACTCCTGCTCGTCCACGAGTAGGTAAGTGATAAAAACATAATTTTTGATATGGAATGCTGCCTAACATGTCATATCATATTTCCTTTCTTTATAGCATGGACATTTGCACTTTTATATTATTCAAAGCAATAGTCTAGTATTGACATAATAATTTAGATACTCAAGCATATCAACAAGCAACCATGTCTTTCAAAACATCAACGCTAAAATAAGTTATCCCTAGCCCATCATGCTCTAACATTGATCCATTCATGAAACACACTCGAATATTAGCTACACCCAATACTCAAGTACGATGATATTGCCTCCTAGTTGGTGCTTTTATAAGAGAAGATGAAGACTCAAATTCAAAATAAAAATTGCATAATATAAAAGGAAGGCCCTTCGCAGAGGGAAGTAGGGATTTGTAGAGGTGCTAGAGCTCAAAGCAAAAAACTTAGAGATAAAAACATTTTGGGAGGTGTATCCATCCCACCAACGAAAATGACTTAGAGTTCCCAACACTTTCCATGCTTAGATATATCATAGGCGGTTCCCAAACAGAAAATATAGTTTATTCCTTTTTCCACCATACTTTCACTTTCCATGGCTAATCGTATCCACGGGTGCCCTCCATACCAACACTTTCCAAGGAATGTATTATTTGACAACATAAAGTAAATTCATTTTTTGCATTTTGGGACTGGGCATCCCTAATAACTTTGCTTTGCTCTCGTGTAATGACAAGTGAATAAACACTCATCTAGAGAATAACACATCTAGCATGGAAAATATTAGCCACCCCTCACCGCTCCGCGAGCGAAACAAACACACAAAAGAGAAGTTTATTTTGAAAATTAGAGATGACACATGGAAATTTGCTTAGAACGGCAAAAGAATACCACATATTGTAGCGACCTGACCCGAATGGATCACGTCTACTGTGCTACGGTGTCATCCCTGGAGCAGTAATGCTGACACCACACAGTACATCGAGGTTTTATAGCAGAGTTGCAATCACACACTTATTACATCGATGGCTCAAAAAGAACTTATTACAATAAATATGGCTGAAGGCCATCTAATATCGATAACAGCGAAAGACTCGGAAGATAAATGGGTCCATCAACTCCAGCGGCATCACTGAGTATAGGGCCACGACCTAAAAGCTCTTTACTCGTCGTCTGAAAAGTCTGCAACATGAGAAGTTGCAGCCCGAAAACGGGTCAACACATGGAATATGCTGGCAAAGTAACACATAGAGAGTAATGGAATGAAACAGCTATACTATATGCATATATGGCTGGTGGAAAGCTCTATGGTTACAGTTTTGCGTAAGGCCAGTTTTTCCCTACTGCAAAGGAATAAGTTTATTTAACTATCATGGTGGTTGTGAAACATTGAGAATGGTTGACGGCATTCTCAATCCCAATTAAAAATAATTAAAACCCAATAACATTAATTAGAGGTAACATGTTGAGATTCACTCGATACTCAAGTACTAGATACTCAAGTTGTCCATAACCGGGGACACGGCTAATCATGATTAGTTTGTACACTCCGCAGAGGTTTGCGCACTTTTCCCCACATGACTCGATCGCCTCTGTTTGTTTTCTCGCACTACATGGTGTTTGAGAAACGGATGACCGAGACATAGTCTTTCAGAAGCACTAGCACCTTACTTGTGGGGTAGACCGGTACACCTACATCCCCTACATCTGCTAGTCCACCCCGTAAGAGTTCGCACAACTTAGTAAACTATGCCAGAGCCCATAGTAGCATGTGGCTGCACACGGAAGTTTCTAGCATGAAAGATCTTATGATCCCTTTGAGCCTGGGTGGCGGTCCAAAAAAAACAGGCAAGTCCTGATAGACATCAGGTGCCTCAATCCACCCAGATGTGTGTTTAAGTTGCCACCTTAGATAAACCATTAAAATTATCAATCTCACATCTATCATGGATATCACTCACCCAATCCACGTCTACTAGCATAGCATGGCATAATAAGAAAACGTAGAAGTAACTCCCAAAGGTTTCCTAATAATACAGGTAATAGGTACTACCTCATCTACTTCCCATCCCACAATCTAATTAGATCCTAATCATGCAATGTGCGAGGATTGATCTAATGCAATAAAACATGGGTTGTAGAAAAGGTATGATCAAAGTGTTACTTGCCTTGCTGATGATCCGCGAGTCCTAGGGTTTCGAAGTAACAAGCAGCGCAATCCGGGTAATCTATCGCAGACAAACAACAAGCATACAATAAGTACTCATCTAATGCACAGGTAAAACTCAAACAAGAGATCGAACCAAGTAGTTCAACTTAAGAACTCCGGTTGCAAAGAAAGAACGAAAAACAAACGGCGGAAGAAAACAACTCAGTTCTAGCAAGTTGAATCTAGGTCAAAATTTTACTGTAGCAAAAGCTTGTTCAAGTTGATTAGAAGGAACGGCGGTTTCGAGACGAAACTCCAGGCGCTTGAATCACCTGATTCCGATAAACGAGCGAAAAGAAAGACTAGAAAGAAGATCGGATCTGAGATCGCGATCGCGGAATAAATCCGACGAAAAGAAAAAGAAGAACGGTTCAACGAACGGACGTCGTTAACCTAGAAGAATCCGGTGATCACGTTCGTTAGGACGAACGGTCCGGCGAACGGTCCAAAGGTAACTAAATGGGAGAAGAAAACGAATCCGATCTAGGGTTTCGGAGAAGAAAACCGATCGAAAAACCGATCTAGAAAACCGGAACGGTTTAGAGAAGAAAAGAATCGGAACGATTAGAAGAAAACGATCCGAGAAAAAGAATAGATGTAGCGCGGGGCTACCTCCGGCGAGGTCTCCGGCGAGGGGCTCCGGCGGCGTGGGCGTGGGGCGGCGGCGGCAAGGTGCGGCGGCGGCGCGGGTGTGGGGTGGCGGCGCGGCGCGGGTGTGGTGGAGCTCTAGGCTTTGGGTTTGATGATTTAGAGGGGGGGGTGCTTGGGTATTTATATTGGGGAGGGGGGAGTTTACTTGGGGTAAGGGACAAGAATTAGACTAGGAATAGGAAAAGAAAAAAAAAGGAAAGGAAAAGATCTAGAAATAGAAAAGGAATATACGGAAGTAGGACAAAAGTCCTACTAGGATTCGGTAGAAACAAGAGGCGGCGGCGGCCTCCTGCGCCTGCGCCTGGTGCGTGGCTAGCGATGGCCTTGGCCGGCTGGGCCTTTGGCCCAAGGCGCTGGACTTTGATTTTTTTTTAAACGGTTCCGCGCTCGGAAAAACACAGAAAAACAAAATCTACCGGACTCCAAAACTAATAAAGTAAATTTTCCTCGACTCCTAAAAATGAGCCGAACAAAATGAACTTTTCTCCGGACCTAAAATGCAATTTTTGAAAACGCGCATTTTTCCCTATCCAAATAAAATGCAAATAAACACCGGAAAACAAAAATTGATCTATTTATTATATCTTCATTTTTCCTAAATTTGGGAAAGTCATATTATTCCCTCTCTCATATATTTTGACACCGGAAAAATTATTGAAGATAAAATAAATAAATCAAATGATCCTATTTTCAAAATTCGAGAAAACTCTCAAACATGAAAATAACGAAATCTCCAACTCTCTCCGAGGGTCCTTGAGTTGCGTGAAATTTCTAGGATCAACCAAAATGCAAGAAAAAATATGGTATGCATGATGATCTAGTGTATAACATTCCAAATTGAAAATTTGGGATGTTACAAACCTACCCCCTTAAGATGAATCTCGCCCTCGAGATTCGGGTTGGCTAGAAAATAGGTGAGGGTGGTCCTTGAGCAAATCTTCCTCTCTCTCCCAGGTGGCTTCATCCTCTGAGTGGTGGTTCGACTGAACTTTGCAAAACTTGATAACCTTGCTGCGAGTAACTCTACTGGCAAACTCGAGAATCTTGACTGGCTTCTCCTCATATGTTAGGTCATCCTTTAACTGAATCGCTTCAAGCGGTATGGTATCCCTTAGCGGTATCTCCGCCATCTCGGCGTGACATTTCTTCAGCTGAGAAACATGGACTACATCATGAACTCCTGACAGTCCTTCTGGTAATTCCAACTTATAAGCGACTTCTCCCATACGTTTCAAGATCTTAAACGGTCCAACGAAACGCGGTGCTAACTTTCCCTTAACTCCAAAATGCTTAACTCCTCGAAGTGGGGATACTCGGAGATAAACTCTGTCTCCAGTTTCGTAAACTATCTCCTTGCGTTTTGAATCTGCGTAGCTGTTCTGCCTGGACTGGGCTACCTTGAGCCTATCGCGAATCAACTTAACTTTCCGTTCAGACTCCTCAATCAAATCTGGTCCAAAGAATTGTCGGTCTCCAACTTCGTTCCATGACAACGGTGTCCTGCACCTCTTTCCGTATAAAGCTTCGAAAGGGGCCATCTTCAAACTGGTTTGGTAACTGTTGTTATAAGAAAACTGGTTTGGTAACGGTGTCCTGCACCTCCTTCCGTATGCGGAGTTTATCCATCAATGTTGACTGAATCTCCAATGCTGCTACATAGCCTTTCGGAACTATCTCTAAACTTAGTTCATGAAGGTTTTCTGCTAATTCCTTGGGTATACTTCCCGTCATTATCGTATTGACATGGCTCTTACGGCTCAATGAGTCAGCTACTACATTAGCCTTTCCGGGATGGTAATGCAATCTCATGTCATAATCCTTGATGAGCTCCAACCATCTCCTTTGTCGGAGGTTCAACTCCTTCTGAGTGAAAATGTACTTCAAACTCTTATGATCCGTGTACACCTCACAATGATTTCCAATGAGGAAATGTCTCCACGTCTTCAATGCATGCACTACGGCTGCTAACTCCAAATCATGCGTGGCATAATTCAACTCATGAGGCTTCAGTTGTCATGAAGCATACGAAACAACTCTTCCTTCCTGCATAAGCACTGCTCCAAGTCCTCGACGTGAAGCGTCACAATACACCTCATAATCCTTGGTCTGATCTGGCAAAATCAATACTGGTGAGGTAACCAAACGTTTCTTCAACTCCTGGAAACTAGCCTCACACTCCTCAGTCCATTTGAACTTAGTATCCTTCTTCAACAATTCAGTCATAGGCTTTGCAATCTTTGAAAAGTTCTCAATGAATCTCCGGTAGTATCCTGCGAGTCCAAGAAAACTCCGGATCTCTCCAACTGTTGTTGGTGCTTCCCATTCGGTTACGGTCTCAACCTTTGTGGGGTCAACTGCTATACCTTCTCCGGATATAACGTGTCCAAGGAATCCAACTTCCTTCAACCAAAACTCACATTTGCTGAATTTGGCGTATAACTGATGTTCCCTTAGTTTCTCCAAAACCAAACGCAAATGTTCCTTATGCTCATCTTCATTCTTCGAATAAACTAGGATGTCATCAATGAACACTACGAAGAACTTATCCAAAAACTCCATAAACACTTTGTTCATCAGGTTCATAAAATAGGCAGGTGCGTTAGTCAATCCAAATGACATAACGGTATACTCATACAGTCCATATCTTGTGGTGAATGCTATCTTAGGTATGTCCTGCTCTCGAATCTTCAACTGATGGTACCCTGATCGCAAATCGATCTTGGAAAACACTTTAGCTCCTTGCAATTGATCAAACAGATCGTTGATCATTGGCAGTGGGTACTTATTCTTGATGGTTACTTCATTCAATCCCCGATAATCTACAACCATCCTTAATGATCCATCCTTCTTTTCCACTAGAAGTACGGGTGATCCCCAAGGCGAAGAACTTGGGCGAATGTAACCTTTATCCAATAACTCCTTAATCTGATTCTTAATTTCCACCAAATCCTTTGCTGGCATCCGGTACGGTCGCTTCAATATTGGGCCTGTACCTGGCAATAACTCAATCAAAAACTCAATGTCTCTATCTGGTGGCATGCCTGGAAATTCCTCAGGAAATACATCAGGAAAATCCTTTACCACTGGTACTTCCTCCTGCACAACTCCTGTTAGGAAATTCACTTGTGTCCTGTTTGGCACATGCCGGGATACATACTTGATCCTTCTTCCTTCTGGTGTGGTAAGCAAAATTGTCTTACTGGCGCAATCGATGTTTCCTCCATACATCAACAGCCAATCCATACCAAGAATCACATCCAACCCTTGGGATTCCAGAATAATTAAATCCGTTAGGAATACATGCCTTCCTATACTCAATGGTACTTGGAAACATCCTTGTCTGGCCATGTATTCTGCTCCTGGCGAGCTTACTAGCATAGGTGTTTTAAGAATCCTAGTGGGCAGGCTATACTTTTCCACGAATCCCCTTGATATGTATGAATGCGATGCACCAGTATCAAAAAGAACGAGTGCAGTAAATGACTTAACCAAAAACTTACCTATTACTGCATCGGGCTGATCTTCAATCTCCTCCACATTAACGTGGTTCACTTGTCCCCTATTGAAAGGGTTCGGCTTCTTCCCAGAGCTTCCATTGCCATTTCCATTCTGGCCTTCGGGACATTCATTGGCATAATGTCCGGTCTTCGAACACTTGAAAAAGGTGACTTGACTCAGGTCTCTGTTGGTTGGGGTCGATGGGGTGGTCCGGTTCTGGCCGTTGCTTCCTCCATTCCCATTACCATTCTTGTGGCCATTATGGTTGTGCGAACTACCTCCTCCATGGGTATGCTGAAACTGAAATCCCGGTTTAGGGGTAAAACGGGGCTTCTGTTGGGCTCCAGAGTTATACTTCCCCTGTCCATACTTCCTCTTACGGTTCTCAATCTGCTGTTGCTTCCCTTCTATCATGATGGCACGATCTACCAACTCCTGGTAGTTGTTGAAACTCGCTACCATCAACTGCATGCTTAGTTCATCATTCAGTCCTTCCAGAAACTTCTCCTGCTTAGCTGCATCCGTAGCAACGTCATCTGGGGCATAATGTGCTAGCTTACTAAACTCCTCCACATACTGGCCAACAGTCCTTCCTCCTTGGCATAAGTTGCGAAACTCACGCTTCTTTATGGCCATAGCTCCTGCTGAAACATGGGCAGTGCGGAAAGCTTGCTGAAACTGATCCCATGTGACAGTGTCAACTGGGTAAGTGGCTGTGAAATTCTCCCACCATGCTGCCGCGGGTCCGTCAAGCTGGTGTGCGGCAAACTTCACTTTCTCACCATCCGTGCATCCTGCAGTGGTCAACTCCCTTCCTATCTTATGGAGCCAATCGTCTGCTACTATTGGCTCGGTGCTACTAGAAAACACCGGCGGGTTCAGCCTAAGGAAACGGGCTAAGTGGTCAACAGGTGGTGGTGGTGGTGGTGGGTTGTTGTTGTTGTTCTGCTGGTTCTGGACTAACATCTGCATCAATTGATTCTGCTGCTGGATCAACTGAGTGAGCTCCGGTGGAAATCCATTATCACGCCTCGGAGGCATCTGAGGGTTTAGAAAAGACGAGAATTAAGAATAGAGGGGTCTAAAGGGAAAACACAACCCATATGCACATGAGCAAATGCACACAAAATCACTTCAATCAATCAAACAAGGGCTTACAAATGGTCTAAAACTATCGCAAAAGTGCTCGACTATAATGTGTTTACATGGGGGAATACTACTACTATCTGGTGGTCATCTAGAAATTTGAACCGGTGGAAGACTCCATGATATCTCTCCAGCTTCGTCTTCAAAGTGGGGTTCACTTGGATCCGAATCGGTGTCGTCGATGATGATGTAGTTGTCCGGACATGCGACGTACTCGTCTTCTTCCTTGGATGCTAACTTCCTCTTGAGTTCTTCAATCTCCTGCTTAAGATCACAATTGTGCCTTGCTAGAGCTACGATCTCGTCCATGTAGTCCTTGCGTGTAGACTTCAGTTCTCCTTCTAGCTCGATGATCCTTGCCTTTGCATTCTTCAACTCTATCATATCATTACACATCTGGTTCTCGTGGCGTCGAATGTGCTGGTTTAACTCCTGGATGAATGCTGCAATGGATCTATCCTTCTTGGTGCTAACTAACTCCCATTGTTCATCTCGGCGTCCGCAAATCTGGTAGATAGTGTCCTTGAGGTCTTCTTGATAAACTTCTCCAATGCGTCCTATGGTGATATGAGCTGCCATGCTCCTTCCTAGACTCCAGGTTGGTGCATTGAAAACACTATCTATGGGCTTCGTGATTGGCGCGAATGTCCTTCCCAGAACGTGAGCTTGAATCTTCCAGCGCTCCTCTTCAGGCAGATGGCGTTGAAGGTTCCTGTGAAGCTTGGTAATCCAATGTTCAGGTACTTGGTGACTTCCTTCAGGTGAAATCCAAAAGGTGTGCCATCATCCGGTTGAGCGTACTTAATCTTCGCGTGCGTCATCCTAATAGAGTAGAAAAGATGAGGAGTTAGAAAATGAGAAGAGAAGGGTGATCTATGGCTTTAACTTAGTGGTCATGTCCTACAGTCAGCGTGTGCTCTGATACCATCTCTGTAGCGACCTGACCCGAATGGATCACGTCTACTGTGCTACGGTGTCATCCCTGGATCAGTAATGCTGACACCACACAGTACATCGAGGTTTTATAGCAGAGTTGCAATCACACACTTATTACATCGATTGCTGAAAAAGAACTTATTACAATAAATATGGCTGAAGGCCATCTAATATCGATAACAGCGGAAGACTCGGAAGATAAATGGGTCCATCAACTCCAGCGGCATCACTGAGTATAGGGCCACGACCTAAAAGCTCTTTACTCGTCGTCTGAAAAGTCCGCAACATGAGAAGTTGCAGCCCGAAAACGGGTCAGCACATGGAATATGCTGGCAAAGTAACACATAGAGAGTAATGGAATGAAACAGCTATACTATATGCATATATGGCTGGTGGAAAGCTCTATGGTTACAGTTTTGCGTAAAGCCAATTTTTCCCTACTGCAAAGGAATGAATTTATTTAGCTATCATGGTGGTTGTGAAACATCGAGAATGGTTGACAGCATTCTCAATCCCAATTAAAAGTAATTAAAACCCAACAACATTAATTAGAAGTAACATGTTGAGATTCACATGATATTCAAGTACTAGATACTCAAGTTGTCCATAACCGGGGACACGGCTAATCATGATTAGTTTGTACACTCTGCAGAGGTTTGCGCACTTTTCCCCACATGACTCGATCGCCTCCGTTTGTTTTCTCGCACTACATGGTGTTTGAGAAACGGATGACCGAGACATAGTCTTTCTGAAGCACTAGCACCTTACATGTGGGGTAGACCGGTACACCTACATCCCCTACATCTGCTAGTCCACCCCGTAAGAGTTCGCACAACTTAGTCAACTATGCCAGAGCCCATAGTAGCATGTGGCTGCACACGGAAGTTTCTAGCATGAAAGATCTTATGATCCCTTTGAGCCTGGGTGGCGGTCCGAAAAAAAACAGGCAAGTCCTGATAGACATCAGGTGCCTCAATCCACCCAGATGTGTGTTTAAGTTGCCACCTTAGATAAACCATTAAAATTATCAATCTCACATCTGTCATGGATATCACTCACCCAATCCACGTCTACTAGCATAGCATGGCATAATAAGCAAACGTAGAAGTAACTCCCAAAGGTTTCATAATAATACAGGTAATAGGTACTACCTCATGTACTTCCCATCCCACAATTTAATTAGATCCTAATCATGCAATGTGTGAGGATTTATCTAATGCAATAAAACATGGGTTGTAGAAAAGTTATGATCAAAGTGTTACTTGCCTTGCTGATGATCCGCGAGTCCTAGGGTTTCGAAGTAACAAGCAGTGCAATCCGGGTAATCTGTCGCAGACAAACAACAAACATACAATAAGTACTCATCTAATGCACAGGTAAAACTCGAACAAGAGATCGAACCAAGTAGTTCAACTTAAGAACTCCGGTTGCAAAGAAATAACGAAAAACAAACGGCGGAAGAAAACAACTCAGTTCTAGCAAGTTGAATCTAGGTCAAAATTTTACTGTGGCAAAAGCTTGTTCAAGTTGATTAGACGGAACGGCGGTTTCGAGACAAAACTCCAGGCGCTTGAATCACCTGATTCCGATAAACAAGCGAAAAGAAAGACTAGAAAGAAGATCGGATCTGAGATCGCGATCGCGGAATAAATCCGACGAAAAGAAAAAGAAGAACGGTTAAACGAACGGACGTCGTTAACCTAGAAGAATCCGGTGATCACGTTCGTTAGGACGAACGGTCCGGCGAATGGTCCAAAGGCAACTAAATTGGAGAAGAAAACGAATCCGATCTAGGGTTTCGAAGAAGAAAACCGATCGAAAAACCGATCTAGAAAACCGGAACGGTTTAGAGAAGAAAAGAATCGGAACGATTAGAAGAAAACGATCCGAGAAAAAGAATAGATGTAGCACGGGGCTACCTCCGGCGAGGTCTCCGGCGAGGGGCTCCGGCGGCGTGGGCGTGGGGCGGCGGCGGCAAGGTGCGGCGGCGGCGCGGGTGTGGGGTGGCGGCGCGGCGCGGGTGTGGTGGAGCTCTAGGCTTTGGGTTTGATGATTTAGAGGGGGGGGTGCTTGGGTATTTATATTGGGGAGGGGGGAGTTTACTTGGGGTAGGGGACATTAGACTAGGAATAGGAATAGAAAAAAAAAAGGAAAAGATCTAGAAATAGAAAAGGAATATACGGAAGTAGGACAAAAGTCCTACTAGGATTCGGTAGAAACAAGAGGCGGCGGCGGCCTCCTGCGCCTGCGCCTGGCGCGCGGCTAGCGATGGCCTTGGCCGTGGCCTTGGCCGGCTGGGCCTTTGGCCCAAGGCGCTGGACTTTGATTTTTTTTAAACGGTTCCGCGCTCGGAAAAACACAGAAAAACAAAATCTACCGGACTCCAAAACTAATAAAGTAAATTTTCCTCGACTCCTAAAAATGAGCCGAACAAAATGAACTTTTCTCCGGACCTAAAATGCAATTTTTGAAAACGCGCATTTTTCCCTATCCAAATAAAATGCAATAAACACCGGAAACAAAAATTGATCTATTTATTATATCTTCATTTTTCCTAAATTTGGGAAAGTCATATTATTCCCTCTCTCATATATTTTGACACCGGAAAAATTATTGAAGATAAAATAAATAAATCAAATGATCCTATTTTCAAAATTCGAAGAAAACTCTCAAATATGAAAATAACGAAATCTCCAACTCTCTCCGAGGGTCCTTGAGTTGCGTGAAATTTCTAGGATCAACCAAAATGCAAGAAAATATGATATGCATGATGATCTAGTGTATAACATTCCAAATTGAAAATTTGGGATGTTACAATGTTACAGCCACCATGATGTTATCACAGCTTAATTGATAGAACTGCCGGTTTATCAGCTCCACGAATATGTCCGGATCTTCTTCAAGTACGGGACCAAGGGCCCGGACAGGGTCCTCTGGTTGTGGGGATGGGCTGCTGACCTCCCTTATGGCTTTTCGCAGTTCCTGCCGCAAAATGGCAAGGTGAGTACCTACGATAAAGAATGCGGGAAGAATGGCAGTAAGGAGATATAACTCACCCAGCTTGGAGGGTTGTACATTGAGAATCCATCGAGTGGCTTGATGCGGATGAACTCCTCTTCCTCTTCCTTGAACAATTCGGACAATTTTTTTTGCTAAAGCGGCAGCATTGTCCGGACCCTTACGCCCGCAACGGGTGGCGTCATCTTCCCCGTTAAAGCACCACAAGGGGTGCCCTCGATATTGAAGTGGTTGCACTCCCCGCATTATGCATATTGACATAACCTCGATTACTGTCAATCCTGATTGAGCCAGCGCTTTAATCCGGTTCATCAGGTAAAGGACTTCTCCGTTGTCTTCCTCCTGGGGGCTCCGTGGGCGCCAACTTCGGCGTTTCTTTAGAGGAGCATTGCTGAACTCAAGAAGGCCCTGCCGAACAGGGTCCGGAAGGGGGACATCCTCCATATAAAACCATTCCGAAGGCCAGTTTTCGGACGTCTTCTTTGGAGTACCAGACAGGTATCCGGTTTCGGCGATGCACCATATTTCGGCTCCGCCCACTTGATAAAGTGACCCCTTCTGTGTGCGAGGGGCGAGGCAAAATAACCTTTTCCATAGCTCGAAATGAGCCTCGCAACCCAGGAATAACTCGCAGAGGGCAACATAGTCGGCAATGTGTAAAATGGAAGCAGGGGTGAAATTATGCAGTTGGAGGACGTAAAACTCCAGGAGCCTGCGGAGGAACAGATGAATCGGAAATCTGAGTCCCCTTAATAAATAAGGGACAAGGCATACCCGCTCCCCCGTAGAGGGGCTTGGGAAGCTCTCCGCTTGCTCCCCTCCATTGTAGGTGGCGAGCCCGACTCGGACGGGCACCATATACGCTGGAGGGAGAAATCCCTTGGTCTGCAGTTCGACTAATCGACTGTGTAGGACTGAACACCTCTCCCGATCACCGGGCTTAGGGCTACGGGGGCGGGAGGAGGAGCTTCGGAGGTCGGCCATGCTGTAGTGGATTTTTCCGAAGCACGCTCCGATGGATTCTCGCTGGGGGAGGATGGTATGGATTGGATCTAAGAATCCCCATGCCTTTAATAAACAATTTATTTATCTGGCTAGGGGGGCGAATGTAAAAATGCCCTGGTGCCTTGCATTCATTCGACGCGTGGGAGATAGCCCTTATTGGGCGTGGAAGCCAAGAGGTTCAACATTTATGGGACCGGACACTGCTTAACAAATATTCAAAATTTGGAGAAGAACCCGCCTTGCAATGCCAAAGACAACACTGCGTGCCGGAATCATCGTCATTGAAGCCTGGTTCGGGGGCTACCGAGGGAGTCCTGGATTAGGGGGTATCCGGACAGCCGGATTATATCCTTTGGCCGGACTGTTGGATTATGAAGATACAAGATTGAAGACTCCGTCCCGTGTCCGGATGGGACTCTACTTGGCGTGGAAGGCAAGCTAGGCAATACGGATATGTATATCTCCTCCTTTGTAACCGATCTTGTGTAACCCTAGCCCCCTCCGGTATCTATATAAACTGGAGGGTTTTAGTCCGTAGGACAACATACAATCATACCATAGGCCAGCTTTTAGGGTTTAGCCTCTCCGATCTCGTGGTAGATCAACTCTTGTACTACTCATATTATCAAGAATAATCAAGCAGGATGTAGGGTTTTACCTCCATCAAGAGGGCCCAAACCTGGGTAAAACATTGTGTCCCCTGCCTCCTGTTACCATCCGCCTTAGACACACAGTTCGGGACCCCCTACCCGAGATCCGCCGGTTTTGACACCGACAATGTCCAAGAACATCAACGAGTACATGGTATTGAGAATCAAAGAGAGAGAAGAAGCCATCTAGATACTTGCTATGGACACATAGGTCTGTGGTAAACTACTCACACTTCATCGGAGAGGCAATGGTGTTGATGTAAAAGCCCTCCGTGATTGAATCCCCCTCCGACAGGACGCTGGAAAAGGCCCCTAGATGGGATCTCACAGGTACAGAAGGTTGGGGTGGTGGAAAAGTGGTTTCGCGGTTCCCCTGAAAGGTTTTGGGGTATTTGAGAATATATAGGCGGAAGAAATAGGTCGGTGGAGGCACGAGGGGCCCACAAGGATGGGGGGTGCGCCCTCCAACCTTGTGGCCGCCTTATGGCTTTCGTGACGTGCACTCCAGGTCCTCTGATGTCTTCTGGCCCAAGAAAAATCATCAGGAAAGTTTCATTCCGTTTGGACTCCTTTTAGTATTCCTTTTCTGCGAAACCTAAAATAAGGAAAAACAGGAACTAGCACTGGGCTCTAGGTTAATAGGTTAGTCCCAAAAATAATATAAAATAGCATATTAATGCATATAAAACATTCAAAATAGATAATATAATAGCATGGAACAATCAAAAATTATAGATACGTTGGAGACGTATCAGGCATCCCCAAGCTTAATTCCTGCTCGTCCTCGAGTAGGTAAATGATAAAAACAGAATTTTTGATGTGGAATGCTACCTAACATATTTATCCATGTAATTCTCTTTATTGTGGCATGAATGTTCAGATTCGTATGATTCAAAACAAAAGTTTAATATTGACATAAAAAAATAATACTTCAAGCATACTAGCAAAATAATTATGTATTCTCAAAATAACATGGACAAAGAAAGCTTATCCCTACAAAATCATGTAGTCTGGCTATGCTCCATCTTCATCACACAAAATATTCAAATCATGCACAACCCTGATGACAAGCCAAGCAATTGTTTCATACTTTTGACGTTCTCAAACTTTTTAAACTTTCACGCAATACATGAGTGTGAGCCATGGACATAGCACTATAGGTGGAATAGAAGGTGGTTGTGGAGAAGACAAAAAATAAGGAGATAGTCTCATCAACTAGGCGAAGGGCTATGGAGATGCCCATCAATAGATATCAATGTGAGTGAGTAGGGATTGCAATGCAACGGATGCACTAGAGCTATAAGTTTATGAAAGCTCAAAAAGAAAGCTAAGTGGGTGTGCATCCAGCTTGCTTTCTCATGAAGACCTAGGGCATTTTGAGGAAGCCCATCGTTGGAATATGCAAGCCAAATTCTATAATGAAAAATTCCCACTAGTAAATGAAAGTGACAATATAGGAGACTCTCTATCATGAAGATCATGGTGCTACTTTGAAGCACAAGTGTGGCAAAAGGATAGTAACATTGTCCCTTCTCTCTTTTCTCTCATTTTTGGGCCTTTTTTTATTTGGCCTTTCTCTATTTTTTTAATTCCTGACATGGGACAATGCTCTAATGATGAAGATCATCACACTTTTATTTACTTACAACTCAAAAATTACAACTCGATACTAGAACAAATATATGACACTATATGAATGCCTCCGGCGGAGTACCGGGATGTGCGATGAATCAAGAGCGACATGTATAAAAAATGATGAACGATGGCTTTACCACAAATACGATGTGAATTACATGATCATGCATAGCAATATGACAATTATGGAGTATGTCATAATAAACGGAACGGTGGAAAGTTGCATGGAAATATATCTCTGAATGGATATGGAAATGCCATAATAGGTAGGTATGGTAGCTATTTTGAGGAAGGTATATGGTGGGTTTATGGTACCGGTGACAGTTGCGTGGCACAAGAGAGGCTAGCAATGGCAGAAAGGTGAGAGTGCGTATAATCTATGGACTCAACATTAGTCATAAAGAACTCACATACTTATTGCAAAAATTTGTTAGTAATCGAAACAAAGTACTACACGCATGCTCCTAGGGGCATATATTGGTAGGAAGAGACCATCGCCCGTCCCCGACCGCCACTCATAAGGAAGACAATCAAAAAATATCTCATGCTCCAACAATCACAAGGAATCAAACTTCTCATAGTATTCAATGCACTTTATATGGAAGTTTTTATTATATCCCTCTTGGATGCCTATCATATTAGGACCAATTTTAAAACCAAATAAAATTACGATGCTGTTTTAAAGACTATCAAAATAATATAAGTGAGGTACGATATTTCATCAGTTTCTATAAAATAAAACCACTGCCATTCTCTAAAAATATATAAGTGAAGCACTGGAGCAAATTTGCCTAGCTCAAAAGATATAAGTGAAGCACATAGAGTATTCTAATAAATCACGATTCATGCGTGTCTCTCTCAAAATGTGTGTATAGCAAGGATGATTGTGGAAAACTGAAAACAATGACTCAAATCATACAAGACGCTCCAAGCAAAACACATATCATGTGGTGAATAAAAATATAGCCTAAAGTAAAGTTACCGATAGACGAAGACGAAAGAGGGGATGCCTTTCGGGGCATCCCCAAGCTTAGGCTCTTGTTTGTCCTTGAATATTACCTTGGGGTGCCTTGGGCACCCCCAAGCTTAGGCTCTTGCCACTCCTTATTCCATTGTCCATCAAATCCTTACCCAAAACTTGAAAACTTCACAACACAAAACTCAACAGAAAATCTCGTAAGCTCCATTAGTATAATAAAATAAATCACCACTTTCGGTACTGTTGTGAACTCATTCTTTATTTAGGTGTAATATGTAATGTATTCCAACCTTTCCATGGTTCATACCCCCCGATAGTAGCCATAGATGCTTCAAAATTAGCAAACAACACGCGAAAACAGAATCTGTCGAAAACAGAACAGTCTGTAGCAAACTGGAGATTTCAAATACTTCTGTAACTCCAAAATCCTGAGAAATTAGGACGACCTAAGCAACTTTTTATTAATACTCTGCAAAAAGAATAATTATTTTATGGCGCTTCTCCTAAAAATGAAAACTAATCTCCTTAGTGCAAAAGTTTCTGTTTTTTAGCAAGATCGAATCAACTATCACCGTAAGCTATCCCAAAGGTCTTACTTGGCACAAACACTAATTAAAACATAAAAACACATCTAACAATAGTCTATATGAATTATTTAATGCGACCTAAAAAGCAAGAACAAAAATAAAATTGGGTTGCCTCCCAACAAGCGCTATTGTTTAACGCCCCTAGCTAGGCATAAAAACACGGATAGATCTAACTATTATCATCTTTGCTTTGCAATCCATAAGTGGCTCTCATAATAGATTCATAAGGCAATTTAATTTACTTTCTTGGAAAGTGTTCCATGCCTTCCTTAACGGAAATTGAAATCTAATGTTTCCTTCTTTCATATCAATAATTGCACCAATCGTTCTTAGGAAAGGTCTACCGAGAATAATAGGACATGTAGGATTGCAATCTATATTAAGAACAATGAAATCTATGGGCACATAATTCCTATTTTCAACAATAAGAACATCATTAATTCTTCCCATAGGTTTCTTAATAGTGGAACCCACAAGATGCAAATTTAAGGAACAATCATCAAATTCACGGAAACCTAACACATCACATAAAGTTTTTGGAATCGTGGAAACACTAGCACCCAAATCACACAAAGCATGACATTCATAATCTTTAATCTTAATCTTAATAGTAGGTTTCCACTCATCATAAAGTTTTCTAGGGATAGAAACTTCCAATTCATGTTTTTCTTCAAAAGATTGCATCATAGCATCAACGATATGTTTAGTAAAAGCTTTATTTTCATTATAAGCATGAGGAGAATTCAACATGGATTGAAACAAGGAAATACAATCTATTAAAGAACAATTATCATAACTAAATTGCTTGAAATCCAAAATAGCGGGTTCATTGCTATCTAAAGTTTTGACCTCTCCAATCCCACTTTAATCAATTTTTGCATCAAGATCTAAAAACTGTGAATCATTGGGATGCCTTCTAACTAAAGTTGACTCATCTCGAGTCCCATCTTTACCAAGATTTACATTGTAAAACAAAGATTCAATAGGAGTCACATTAATCACTTTAAGAGCTTCATCATTATTTTCATGGAAACTAGAAGAACATGCTTTTATAAACTAGTCTTTTTTAGCACGCATCTTAGCGGTTCTTTCTTTGCACTCATGAATGGAAATTCTCATGTCTTTGAGAGACTAATTTATATCATGCTTATGTGGAATAGATCTAAGTTTAAAAGAATCAACAGCAAGAGAAATTCTATCAATGTTCCTAGCCAAATCATCAATCTTAAGCAATTTTTCTTCAATCAAAGCATCAAAATTATTTTGTGAACTTATAAATTCTTTAAAACTATTCTCAAAATCAGAGGGAATATTATTATAATTTCCATAAGAATTTTTGTAGGAATTACCATAATTATTAGAGTAATTACTAGGAAACGACCTAGGGTTAAAATTACCTCTATACATGTTATTACCAAAATTGTTCCTACCAACAAAATTCACATCCATAGATTCATTATTGCTTTCAATCAAAGTAGACAAAGGCATATCAGTAGGATTAGTAGGAGCACTCTTGCTAGCAAATAATTTCATAAGCTCATCCATCTTTCCACTCAAAACATTAATCTCTTCTATAGCATGCACTTTTTTACTAGTGGAAGATCTTTCGGTATGCCATTGGGAATAATTAACAATAATATTATCTAGGAGTTTAGTAGCTTCTCCTAAAGTAATTTCCATAAAAGTACCTCCCACGGCCGAATCTAAAAGATTTCTAGAAGCAACATCCAATCCTTCATCAAATTTTTGTATAATCATCCACAAATTCAAATCATGAGTAGGGAAATTTCGTATCATCGATTTCATCCTCTCCCAAGATTGTGCAACATGTTCATGGCCAAGTTGCTTAAAATTCATAATATCATTCCTAAGGGAGATAATTTTAGCAGGAGGGAAATACTTGGAAATAAAAGCATCTTTGCACTTATTCCATGAATCAATACTATTTTTAGGCAAAGATGAAAACCAAGTTTTTTTAGGAAACTCAATAGGGTAAAAACCCTACTGTAACTCTATTTTTTCATTAATATGGGGGGTGTTATACACAAATGGGTTACAATAAAGGAGGGGCATAAAAGAAGAAATGTTCACAAATAATCCAACCAGCTTTGCATTCCCTCCTTTAAACTAGGTTTGACTCTTTTCATGATGGTGCCAAAATGTTCCTTGAAGCAGGAAATATAATAACTCAAGTCCCTTACCTTGTTATAAAAAATGATACTATTTCTGTGTTTCCAGATTGTCCAACAGCCAGCAATTAGGCATTCTTTGAAGGGCTGAATCTGAGTTCTGTTTCTGGTTTTAATGAGCATATCATTGCAGTTTAGATCAGTGCTCCATTGAAAGCCAAGTGATAACCAAAAGTTTTGGCTAAAGTCACATGAGAAGAAGAGATGTTTCATGTATTCATTAGGCTCATCATCACATAAAACACATATGGAGCTATCAATGTAGAAGTTTTTCCTGGTGAGAAGATCTCTGGTATTCAATTTGTCCAGAAGAAGGAGCTAGAAAAAGAATTTTTGTTTAGGAAAGCAACCAGACTTCCAAATCCGTTGGAAAGGTTTAGGAGCTTTCTCAGGCATCCCAAATATTCGTGGTAGACCTTCTTAGCATTGTAATGTTCAGAGGCCCATTTAAACTTCCAGATGTTAGGTTCATTGTTACTAATCACACCATTAATGAGGGCCATGAGCTCAATGCTCCGTTGAACAGCCACAGAAGACATATGTAGGTGGAACATGCTATAGAAGTCATTCTCAGTTTCAATGCAAGCCTTTTGGAGAGAGATGTCTTTTATATGGCATAGGAGTATAGGTGTGGGAAGCTGTCTTTCAGTGGGTTGTCATTCCATTTGTCATGCCATAAAGAAATGGTGTCACCAAAGCCAGCAATACAAATTGTGAGGTCTTTGTATTTGTCAAGAATAGAGCAGCAATCTCTCCACCGAAATGAGCCAATCCTAGTTGGGAATTGTGGTAGCTCACCATTTCCATAGTATTTGCTCCAAATAAGCTGCACCCATGGGATATCCATTTCATTGAAGAACTTGTGTAAGAATTTAGTCAAGAGTGCTTTGTTGTGTGCTCTAAGATCTAGAACACCAAGCCCACCAGCATCTTTTGGTAAGTAAACTTGTTCCATTTGACAAGGCATTTGCCAAATTTATTGATGTCCTTACCATACCAAAGAAAACTTCTGCCAGATTTCTCAAAATGATCCTAGATGGTGAAGGGCACCCTGATACAACACATGGAAAATATAGGTAGTGCAGTGATGATAGCCTTGAGGTGAGTGAGTCTACCTGAGTATGACATCATTGTTGCAATCCCAGATAATCTTTTATCCAATCTAGAAACCATTGGCATAAACTCATCAACTTTTTGTCTGGCGGACCCCATTGGCAGCCCCAGATAAGTGAAAGGCATGCTTTCTTTTTTACAGCCCAGAATATTAGCAAGTTGATTGGCTTTTTCATCAGGGATATTAATGGGTACAAGAGAGGATTTGTGCAAATTCACCTATAGGCCAGTGAAATCTGAAAATGTCTTTAAAGTATCCATAACATGTGAAATCTGATGAGGCACAGCTGGCATAATAATTAAGGTGTCATCAGCATATTGAACAATGGGGTATGACATGGAAGCAGGTTGCTCAATGGGAGTATTGATATGGCCATTGTGCCAAGCTTGGTTAATCAGGATCTGTAGCAATTCAGCAGCAATAACAAATAAAAGAGGTGAGAGAGGGTCCCCTTGTCGTACTCTACATTTGCATTTGATTTTCTTCCCTGGTGCACCATTTAAAATTACAGAAGCAGAGGCAGTCTGCAGGATGTTATTGATCCATCTAATCCATCTGTCTCCAAACCCCAGGTGTTTGAGCATGAAAAGGATGGCCTCATAGTTGATTTTGTCAAATGCTTTCTCAAAGTCCACTTTGAAAATGACAATTTCTTTCTTAGATTTGTGGCACATATGGATGTACTCAAAAGACCATGCATGACAATCCTGAATATTCTTGGTTTTGATGAAACCATATTGATTCTTGCTTATCACAAGAATGATGCATTTTTGGACTTTGTTTGCAAGCAGCTTAGTAAGGATTTTGATAGGCATACTTACCAAGGAGATGGGCCTGAAGTCAATGCGAGTTTCTAGGTTTTCTTTCTTAGGGATCAGGGCAATATAAGCAGTATTAACTGGAGCAAGATCCACACTCTCTGATTGGAAATCCTGAAGAAATTTATAGATACTCTATTTAATAATATGCCAACATTTCTTCATGAAAATGTCATTGAAACCATCAGGTCCAGGTGATTTGTCATTAGGCATAGAATTTATGACATCATCCACTTCTTTGATACAGAAAGGTTGTTCCAACTCCTCTTGATTAATTGATGTGGATAGATGATCAATGTTGAAGTTCATCTGGGATGTGCGAGTAGTGCCAATCTTGTTTTAGCACGATCGCGAAGTGAGAACGGAAATAGCTTCAATTTAAAAGTATCATTATCCACATCTTTTTTCTTTTGCATATCACATAAATCAATGAAATTATTAAGATGGGATGCAACATCTTGATTGGGAAGGCCGGAAAATTGATCTTTCATAACAAGATTCAGCAAAGCAGTATTAATTTCACAAGATTCTGCATTAGTAGCAGGAGCAATCAGATTACTAATAAAATCATTGTTATTGGTATTGGAAAAGTCACACAATTTGGTATTATCTTGAGCCATCGTGACAAAGCAAGCAATCCAACATACGAGCACACAAAAAGCAAGCGAATGGAAGAGGGGCGAAGAAAAGGGCAAAACTTTTCGAAAACTGTTTTAGAAGTGGGAGAGAGGAAAACAAGAGGCGAATGGCAAATAATGTAATGTGAGGGATGAGAGTTTATGATGGGTACTTGGTATGTCTCGGCTTGGCGTAGATCTCCTTGGCAACGACGCCAGAAATACTTCCTTCTACCTCTTGAGCTTGCGTTGGTTTTTCCCTTGAAGAGTAAAGGGTGATGCGGCAAAGTAGAGTAAGTATTTCCCTCAGCTTTTGAGAACCAAGGTATCAATCCAGTAGGAGACAATGCACAAGCCACCGAATAATTGCACAAACAAACACCAACTTTCACCCACCATGACAAAGGGGTTGTCAATCCCTTCATGGTTATTTGCAAAGTGAGATCTGATATTGATGGATAAACAGTAAAGTAATATTGTTGGTATTTTTGGTTTATGGATTGGAAAGTAAAAGATTGCAAAGAAAGTAAGTAGGAAACTAAAATTGTAGATCAGAAACTTCTATGATGGAAAATAGACCCGGGGGCCATAGGTTTCACCAAAGGCTTCTCTCAAGATAGAAAACAGTATGGTGGGTGAACAAATTACAGCCGAGCAACTGATAGAAAAGCACAAAATTATGATGATATCTAAGGCAATGATCAGGAAAATAGGCATCATGTCAGTATCAAGTAGACCGACTCCTGCCTGCATCTACTACTATTACTCCACACATCCACTGACTCATGCCTGCACCTAGAGTATTAAGTTCATAAGAGCAGAGTAACACATTAAGTAAGATGACATGATGTAGTGGGATAAACTCAAGCAATATGATGAAAACCCCATCCTGTTATCCTCGATGGCAACAATACAATACGTGTCGGTTCCCTTCTGTCACTAGGATCGAGCACCGCAAGATTGAACCCAAAGCTAAGCACTTCTCCCATTGCAAGAAAAACCAATCTAGTTGGCCAAACGAAATTGATAGTTCGAAGAGACTTGCAAAGATATCAAATCATGCATATAAGAATTCAGAGAAGATACAAATAATATTCATAGATAAGCTGATCATAAATTCACAATTCATCGAATCTGTCAGATTTCGGGTTTCGTAGACCCTTGAGAGCTTCAAACTATGGGGTGCGTGCGAAGAACTCGTCCTCCCCAGTCTGCCTACTCGCTAATCTCATAGCCTAGCCCGATCAACTGAGTGGAAAAAAGACACGTCAGTTTACCCGGGTTCGGGCCACCTTGCGGTGTAAAACCCTACTACTGCTTTGTTGTGGATTGGCCTCGAGGGGCCGAGGATGAACTAGTACACTGGGAGAACCACCTCAAGAGGAGGAGTGTTCTTGTGCTCGATGAGCTGGTGGGTGTGAGGATGATCTGAATGATCCGTCCCCCCCCCTGTGGTGGTGGCTAACTCCTATTTATAGGGGCCTTGGTCCTCTTCCCAAATGAGGGCGGGAAGGGATCTCACAAGGGCCAAATTCAAAGGGAAACAACTAGTAGATGCTATCATGACAAAAGTAGTCTTCGCCTACCAAAGCCTCTGGTCGTGACGCCGTGTTGGGCTCGGCGATGACCTCCATCCTGTCGTCCTGGCGGTCTTGGTCTTGTTGCACCGGAATGGAAACCTTTGGCTGATTCCTCGGGACTCCGTTCCTGCGCTTGCCTCCTTAGCACCAAAGAGGAAACTGGTACACGGCGCTTTTGACGCCCGCCTGTCCTTGGTCGTCATGGCTCATGTCATCCGAACCTCGCGAGGTGAGCCTTGCATAGAAATCTCCGCTCCTCGGGAGCCAGCCTAGAGAGACTACTCCTCGTGGAGGCCTTGGTGTCGTCCGCCTCGCAAGGCTTGGCCCCTCACAAGGGTCTTGAGTTGTTGATGCTGAAGCTGGGCTATACCAGGCCGTCGATGGAACCATGCCGTGGGCTGCAAGCAGGCAAGTCTGGGTACCCCCGTTCCCATAATGCTGACAGTAGCCCCCGGGCCCAAGGCACGCTCGAACTTGGCTTTGAGGCGAAGCCAAAGGGCAAGTGCGGAGCGCCGCAGGCCCTAACCGCCTGCGGCCTTGGTCGACGCATGGCGATTGATGGGACGTGGGCGTCTTCGCTTCCCCACATTGCCTCGGCAACCGTTCGACTTGACGAGACTCTGCTGCATGTAGAGAGAAAACCATCATTGCGTGGGATCATGGAGGCTAACGGTTGGCCTCCCTCCGACTATAAATGAGGGGAGGGGCAGAGCCCCCCTCGCTCATCTCCATCTTCTTGCCACCCTCTCCTTCTTCTTCTTCCTTTCCCCGTCATCTTGCTGCAGTTCTCATGGCGCCTACCAGGAAGTTCCCCGCTGTCGAGAAGGGGAAAGCACCCAAGGAGGGGCCAGACTCGCCGCCACCCAAGAGGGGGCAAGGACGCCCTCGCAAGCATGCTGCGATGTCGGCGGTAGCTCCTCTAGGGCTTGGGCGCACTTCTTCGGGGGCCAGTGTCAGTTTGGTTGGCCATGGCGGCGCTTCTTCTCGAGGTGGGGGCCACCAAGGGCGAGGCAGCCCCTACGATGAGGGGAGGCGTGTCGTGGTTGCCCGACCTCCTCGGCCGCGCTTCCATTTGGTGGGTGTGCTCCCAGAGTTCATCGTGTGGTCGGAGAGGCCCACCAGCACCTGGCTCCAGCTTCCGCACTCCTTTGCTAACGAGTTGCCAGCCACGGGGCTTGACTGCCTCTAGCTACAGGCTGACGGCTGCTGCTGCAGGGCCTCGCGGGCTGGGGTTGAGGTCACCGCCATAGGCAACGTGGCCCTGACCCACGGTTGCCAGGCGTTCGCCTGCGCACGAGGCCTTAGCAGGAGGTGCACCCTCCACTTCAAGTATAATGGCCTCACGACCCTCTATGTGAGGGTGTTTGGGGAAGACGGCCATCGCGTGGGGTGCTGCCCCGAAGACGGTAGCAGCGACGATGAGCTTGGCCTTGACGGCAGCCGCGACCACGCCGAGGCTGAGCTTGCCCTTGGCGAAGACCGTGCTTCCTTCAGTAGCGGCAGCGCCTCTTCCGGCGAGAGCACGAGTAGCGGCGGCTACTACCAGCCGCCATGTCACCGGGCTTGCATCGGGGAAGTTGGCGGGTCGTCTCGCCGCCGTGCACCAGTGAAGCGGGAGGAGGACTCGGGCTGAGTCCTGGGCTGCCGGAGCCTAGCGTCAGGAGCTACTGCGGTTGTGCGGGCCACTTTTGTTTAACCTTTCCTTTCTCCTGAATTTTGAAAAAGTAGAGGGCCCCGCAAGGGTGTGTAATGAACTATGGCACTTACGCCACAATGCTATGCTTATTATTTTGATGTTATATCTGTGTTCCGAGTAGGTGTGGTTTGGGTAACTTAGCTTGATATGCTTGCAGCAGCTTCCTGCCTCACGAGGGCACACCTTTCTAGCGGTGTCTGGCGGGGCTCGCTTCCTGACAACCCATGAGCCATTGGGGCTCAGGAGGTGTTGTAAAGCTGCAGGGTTATTAGAAAGCTTGGCGTTTCATCTCATTCTTCCTCGTGCGAGCCCTAGGTGTTGGTTGGTTGAGGCTGGTACACCGCGTCGCACTACCCGGAGGCACGGACTTAAGAGGGTGCGCATGCCCATGAGCTCATTCGGGAGTGTCTCGTGAGGATTAAAGAAGCCGAGGCTTCAGCGCGGTGTGTTCGTGGTACGAGCAAACCCAAACACACATACCTGCCTAGCTTCCACGCGCGTGACGCATGAGGAGGAGCGACGGGCAACTGCCGCTCTTCCTGGGCCAAGACTGAGAGCTAAGCAGAGCAAGAGGAGACAAATAAAATCCAACTCAGCGAACAAGAAAGAACACAAAAACTCCAAATTCCATTAAAAGGTTGCAAACCCACTACATAAAGCAAGAAAAAGAACAGCCGCATCTAGCACCTAGTCTTGTCTTCTCACAAGCGTGGAGCTAAGTGCTGCCGCTAGGATGTGGGAGGGAGCCCCTGTGAGGCCCGCGAGCGACACTCAGGAGACTCCGGGGCGTGTACAGCCCCACTAATTATTACGTGAGAGTGTCACGAGCAGAGACCTTCATAGGCACGGGGCCTTGCTTCATGGGTAGAACTTCCAGAGGTGCCGGATGTTCCAGGTGTTCTGGATGGGGATCCCGTCCTGCGTTTCCAGGCACGCGACACCAGGTATGGAGTCACGGACGATCCTAAACGGGCCCTCCCAAATGGGTGAGAGCTTATGCAGCCCCTCCCCGGAGAACACCTACCTCAGGACGAGATCACCCACCTCGAGCGTCCTAGAGCAGACACTACGGCAATGGTACCGCCGCAACTCCTGCTGGTACCTTGCTACTTGGAGCATGGCTTGACGGTGGTGTTCCTCCCCTAGCATGAGGTCCATCCCCCGCGAGGCATCCTGGTGTGCCTCATCAAACGCCAAGACCAGCACGGATCGATGCCTGACCTCGTGAGGGAGAACTGCTTCAGCTAGATAGACGAGGAAGAATGGAGTTTCACCTGTTGGCTTGGTCGCGGTGGTGCGGATGGACCACAACACGGACTGGAGCTCGTCCAGCCAGCCCCTGCCACATGCGTCAAGCTTCTTCTTGAAGGTTCTTGCCTTGAGGCCTCTCAGGACCTCCGTGTTGGCGCGCTCGGCCTGGCCGTTGCTCCTAGGGTGTGCCACTTAGGCGTAGCATATCTGCGTTCCAAGGTTAGCAAAATATATTATGAATAGGTTGCTAGTGAACTGTGAGCCGTTGTCGGTGATGATACGATTAGGAACCCTGAACCGGCTCACGAGGCCCTTGATGAACTTGACTGCCGAACCAGCTAGGATGGTGCGGACGGCCTCCACCTCTGCCCACTTGGCGAACTTGTTAATGGAGACGTAGAGGTAACGGTAGCCCCCGGGCGCTCGAGGGAACGGGCTCAAGATGTCCAGCCCCCAGATCACGAACGACCATTAGAGCAGGATGGTCTGGAGACCCTGAGCAGGCTGGTGGATTTGCTTGGCATGGAACTGGTAGGCTTCACAAGATGTCATCAGCTCGGTAGCATCATTGAGCGCCGTGGGCCAGTAGAACCCGCTGCGGAATGCCTTGCCCATGAGGGTGCACGATGACGAGTGGTGCCCGCAACCCCCGCCATGTATGTCAGCCCACAACTCACACCCCTGCTCCCTACAGATGCATCACAGAGAAACATTGTTTGGCCGTTTCCCATAGAGCTCACCGTCCCTGATGCAGTAGGCAGTGGCCTGTCGAGCCACGCGCTCCGTGTCTTCCTCCTTCTCTTGCAGGGTCCCTTGAAGTAGGTACGCCTTGAACTCTTCAGTCCAGCACCCCTCCTGAGGCTCGAGTGCGAGGAGTAGATGCGCTCCCGAGGTTGGCCCGCAAGTAGGGGCTCCCGAGAGGGATGCTGGGGGGAGGTCCTCCTGAGGCGATGTTGTTTTCGCGGCAGGAGGGGCTGCTGAAGGCTTGAAGAGCCGCTCCTCGAAGACGGCAGGCTCCTGAGATAGGTGCCGAGATGCCCTCTTAGCGATGTCGTCAGCTTCCTTGTTCGTGCCGTGCGGCACATGCTACAGTTCCAGACCCAAGAATTGTTTCTCAATTTTGCGTACCTCCGCAAGGTATGCCTCCATGTGTTTGTCCTTCGGCTCGTTTACTTTGTTGGAAAAGTTGACGAGGAGCTGGGAGTCGCCCTTGATGGTGAGGCACTTCACTCCCAAGGCTGCCGCAGCCTTGAGATCGGCGATCAAGCCTTTGTACTCTGCGATGTTGTTGGAGACCTTCTCGCCCTGCTGGAAGCAGACCTCCACGGCATAGTAGAGCTTGTCCTGGGTGAGTGAGATGAGCATGGCTCCAGCCCCTGTGCCCTGATGCGTGAAGGCGCCATCGAAGTACATGACCCAGCCATCTGGTGCCTCGCTTCCTGGTGAGAGGGATTGGTCCTCGCCTGCTTCGGGGCTGGGAACGTCAGTCCATTCCGGCACGAGGTCAGCGAGTGCAGCGCCCTTGATGACCCTAGTGGTGCTGAGCTCCAACTGGAATGCCTGCAATTCGATGTTCCATTCGGCGACACTCCCGCAACACTGGGGATCGTGAGCACTCTTTCCAGTGGTTAAGCCGAGATGACTTTGATGGGGTGGCCTTGGAAGTAGTGGTGCATCTTGCGTAGACGACAAGGAGTGCGGGCCTGAGCTTTTGCAACATGGGGTAGGGCGCCCGCGCGTCGCATAGTACCGTGCTAATGAAGTACACTGGGTGCTCCACGAGGGCAGAAGTGCCGGTGGGGTCTTGTACCTCATGAGGCTGGAGGGCCTCAGGAGCTTGGCCATTTTTTGGGGTAGCCAAGGTCTCAGGAGCGCTGTCTTGAGGAGCTTGGTCATCCATTGGTGCCGTTGAGGCCTCAGGAACGCTGTCCTGAAGCTGCATCGTCTTGACCGCGTGTGTGGCATTGCTGGGCGGGCCCTTGGCTTGGCGCTCCTCCTGAACCGCCACCAGCGCTGCGCTGGCCGAGTGAGGTGTAGCGGCCAGGTAAAGCACTAGGGGCTCAAGAGGACACGGTGCTACCATCACCGGTGGGCTGGTGAGGTATCTCTTGAGGTCTTGGAATGCCGCGTCTTCCTCCGGGGTCCACTCGAACAACCCCTTCTTCTTCATCATCTTGAAGAATGGGAGGGCGCATTCCTCCAGCTTGGAGATGAAGCGCCCAAGCGAGGTCACATAGCCCGCCAGCTTTTGCATTTCCTTGAGAGTTTGTGGAGGGCTCATCCTTTCTCTTCCCTTGACCTTCTCTGGGTTTGCCTCGATTCCCATGTGCGACACAAGAAAGCCCAACAGCTTGCCAGAGGGGATGCCAAACACACATTTCTCTAGGTTGAGCCACAGATCCGCCACATATCCACCTTGCATAGACTGGTAATTGTTTCTTCCAGGTCCTCGATAAGGGTCCTCGCCTCCCAAGACTTCACCACTATGTCATCGACATAGGCCTCGGCGTTCCTCCCGAGCTGCCGGCCCAGAGCAATGTGCATCAGCCGTTGGAAGTTTGCTCCGGCGTTGTGCAGCCCAAACGGCATGAAATTGTAGCAATACACCCCGGATGGGGTCAGGAAAGCCGTCTTCTCAACATCTTGCACCGCCATCTTGATTTGGTGATAGCCGGAGAATGCATCCAGGAAACATAGTAGGTCACACTTGGCGGTGGAGTCGACGATCTAATCGATACGTGGAAGTGGAAAGGGGTCTTGAGGGCAAGCCTTGTTGAGGTTGGTGA
Source organism: Triticum urartu (assembly GCF_003073215.2). Classification (NCBI taxonomy): domain Eukaryota; kingdom Viridiplantae; phylum Streptophyta; class Magnoliopsida; order Poales; family Poaceae; genus Triticum; species Triticum urartu. The sequence goes on from NC_053025.1 coordinate 161,575,271, forward strand.
AGTCGACGCACATGCGCTCCTTTCCGCCCTTCTTGGGGATGATGACCGGGTTCACCAACCATTCTGGGTACTGCACCTCCCGAATTACACTAGTGTATTGCGGCTTGTGGGTCACTTGGATGATGAACAACTGCTTCTCTTTGGACTGCCGCCGCGCCTTCTGCTTCACCGGTCGTGCATTGGGGCACACCCTTAAGTGACGCTCGATTATTCCCCTCGGGACCCCAACCAGGTCCTTGGGCTCCCATGCGAACACTTCCTTGTTCGCGCGTAACCAGTCGACCAACGCCTTTTCTTGATCTAGGGAGAGGTTGGCACCTATGGTGAAGGTGGCACCCGATGCCCCATCTTCATCGACAGACACCTGCTTTGTCTCAGCCCAATCTTGAGAGAACAACTGCTTCTTCTTTACTGGCGCAGTCCCCGAGACCTCTGCCCCCCCTCAGCCGGGCGCGCTGCTGCTGCGGCCCTGAAGGCGAGCTTGAGGGCCATCAGCGTGTTCTTGGTGTCTCCTGCCATGGTGAGGACGTCGCTGCTTCCCGGCACCTTCATGAACTTGTAGGCAGGGTGACTCGTTGCCATGAACTTGTCCAGGGCCGGGTACCCAAGGATGGCATTGTACGAGAGGCTGATGCGAGCGATGTCGAAGTCGATAAGCTCGGTGTGGTAGTTGTCGTGGGTGCTGAAGGTGATGGGGCAGCGGATCTGCCCAAGGGTGCTGGTGGATCCATCGACAACCCAGAGAAGGGCTTCGTAGGGCGGAGCCGGACATGGGGCACATGAAGCAAGCCAAATTCTTCCACCGAGAGGACGTTGAGGCCGGCTCCACCGTCGATGAGAGTTTTGATGACAGCCACGTTGCAGATGGTGGGGGTGCAGAGCATCGGGAGTGCACCGGCGCCGGCTGTGACCACGGGGTTGTCCCCGGAGTCGAAGATGAGGTCTGCATTTGGCGCTGCCCAACCTGGCAATACCGCCTGCTGCCCGTGGGGCGCGCTCGCCTAGTGAAAGAATTGCTTGATGTGGCAACCCGAGGGTGGCACCTGCGAACCACCGAGGAGGGCTGTGACAGCGTGGGGTGCCGGTGCCACGAAGCGCGTGACGAAGAGGCCGTGTAGCTCCTCCCAGGAGGCACAGAAGATCCTGGCAGGCTGAGTAGCCAGGCGCGCGGCGTGCCTTGAAGTGCCATGGGGAGCTAGTTGGCCATGACCTTGTCGTCACCGCTGGCTGCCCACACAGCCTCCTCATACGCATGGAGAAAACTTGCCGGGTGGCGGCAACTCCGACCTAAACTTGGGTGGCCACTGCACCCGCCATAGGGCGGGTGTGAAAGCTTGAAGGCCCTTGGCTCCTCCGAAGGTGCACGTCGATTTGGTCGATGGAGGAGCTTCCGCCATGAGAGCCGATAGTGGAGCAGAGTGGACAGAGCGGCGGATCTTCGGCGCACCCCTACCTGGCGCGCCAAATGTCTGATTTCGGGTCCCGCAGACCCTTGAGAGGTTCGAACTCTGTTGTGCGTGTGAAGAACTCGTCCTCCCCAGTCTGCCTACTAACTAATCTCATAGCCTAGCCCGACGAACTGAATGGAAAAGAGACATAGCAGTTTACCCAGGTTCGGGCCACCTTGCGCTATAAAACCCTACTCCTACTTTGTGGTCGATTGGCCTCGAGGGCCTGAGTATGAACTAGTATAGTGGGAGAACCACCTCGAGAGGAGGAGTTTTCTTGTGCTCGATGACCTGGTGGATGTGAGGATGATGTGAATGATTTGTCCCCCCTGTGGTGGTGGCTAAGTCCTATTTATAGGGGCCTTAGTCCTCTTCCCAAATGAAGGCGGGAAGGGATCCCGCAACGGCCAAATTCAAAGGGAAACAACTAGTACATGCTATCCTGACAAAAGTAGTCTTTGCCTGCAAAAGCCTCTGGTCGTGACACCGTGGTGGGCTCAGCGATGACCTCCGTCCTACCATCCTGGCGGTCTCGGTCTTGTTCCAACGGAATGGAAACCTTTGGCTGATTCGTCGGGGCACCGCACCTGCGCTTTCCTCCTTAGAACCAAAGAGGAAACTAGTACACGATGCCCGCACGGCCTTGGTCATCATGGCTCACGTCATCCCAACTTCACGAGGCGAGCCTTGCATAGAAATATCTGCTCCTCGGGAGCTAGCCTGGAGAGAATACTCCTCGTGGAGGCCTTCGTGTCGTCCGCCTCGCGAGGCTTTGCCCCTCGCTAGGGTCTTGAGTTGTTGATGCTGAAGCTGGGTCGTACCGGGCCATCGATGGAGCCACGCCGTGGGCCGCGGGCAGGCAAGTCTGGGTACCCCCATTCCTAGAACACCAACAGGATCTCGACAAACACACCGCAAGAAAGTATTACATCGAATAGATCTCCGAGAACATCGAGGAGAACATGGTATTGAGAATCAAAGAGAGAGAAGAAGCCTTCTAGGTACTAGCTATGGACCCATAGGTCTGTGGTAAACTACTCACGCTTCATCGGAGAGGTAACGGTGTTGATGTAGAAGCCCTCCGTGATCGAATCCCCCTCCAACAGGACGCCGGAAAAGGCCCCTGGATGGGATCTCATGGGTATAGAAGGTTGCAGCAGTGGAAAAGTGGTTTCGTGGATCCCCTAGAAGGTTTTGGGGTATTTGAGAATATATAGGCGGAAGAAATAGGTTGGTGGAGTAAAGAGGGGCCCACAAGGGTGGGGCGCACCCTACCCCCGCGGGAGCGCCCTCCAACCTTGTGGTTGCCTCATGGCTTTCCTGACGTACACTCCAAGTTCTCTGGATGTCTTCTGGTCCAAGAAAAATTGTCGCAAAAGTTTCATTCCGTTTGGACTTAGTTTGGTATTCCTTTTCTACGAAACTCTAAAACAAGGAAAAATAGGAACTGGCACTGGGCTCTAGGTTAATAGGTTAGTCCCAAAATAATATAAAATGGCATATTAATGCATATAAAACATCCAAAACAAATAATATAATAGCATGGAACAATCAAAAATTATAGATACGTTGGAGACGTATCAAGTTATACGACACTCGTACTCGTCACTATGATGCTTTGACACAGTTGCTGCCAGCAGTTAACGGGATGATACGTCTAGAGTACATCCTTTACCCACGCAGGACAGAGATGCCACCAGGTCTTGAGTTTCCTGCTGTTGGAGGTAGTATTCCTTCATGTGGACCTCTTCTTCCAGTCCAGAACCAGGTTCTGCCCCCAAAGTGTGCACGGAGCACAGGCCCCTCATATCGAGGGCCATCTGCTTCATCGTCACCTGCAGTTGCCTGGCATCAGAGGCTTTCCCCGATGTTGATGTAGCATATCGCGATGTCCCGTGTTGTATCCCTCCACCATGTTCATGCGTGCCGCCTAGTTGTTCTATACTATTTCCCTTTCTGAACTTGCACTACTAGCTTGTAATCAACTTTATGTATGGATCTGTATCATGCTTGACTACTATGATGTATCTATCACACTTCTTTCTTTGTGCATGTTACCTCATGAATGATTCCTTGTCTATGCAATTTCTCAATGCTAAACTATCCCTGCTACATTTTAGCAGGATGGTTAGACCATGTGCTCATGGCCGTGGTGCCAACAACCCACCACCATCCGAATATATGGCCAAAATGACACAACAGTTTGAGCTGAACCACCAGTTTATGGAAGGGCTCATGGCTCAGTTTGCGCGACCCAGTATGAATCAACAGCCAACCCCAGTAACTCTGCAAGAATTTATGCGCCTCAACGCTACTATCTATCATAGTTAAACTCAGCCCCTTGATGATGATGATGATTGGCTCCGCACCATCACTTATGAGTTGGAGTCTATAAATGTTGACCCTGCCAACTATGTCAATTTCGCATCCTATTTCCTCAAGGGTCCCACTTCTCAATGGTGGGACAATCACATGCGTTCACAACCTATTGGAACAGTAATTACCTGGCTGGAGATCCAAGATGCTTTCAATGCTCGCTACATTCCTCGGGGAATTATGGACAGGAAGAAGCAAGAGTTCTTCAACCTCACACAGGGCAACAAGACCGTAGATGCTTATCAGCGGAATTCCTTGACTTGTCCCGCTATGCCGAAGAGGATATCTCTACTGATGCTCACAAACAGAAAAAGTTCCATGAAGGAATTTACCCTAATATCAAGCTTGCGCTCCTTGTTTAAGACTTCGTTGACTTCGCCACCTTGGTGAACAAGGCCATTCAGGTTGAGGCTGGTCTGCAGGAACACAAGGAAGTATTGAAGCACAACCATGATTTTGGCTCATCTTTGGGCTCGTCAGCACAGAAGCATCAGCTATGGATCCCCACAACATGTATCAACCAACTGCCTTGCAACAAGGTTGTCCTATGCTGCACCTTGCTCGCCTCCTCCACCACCCAGGCAGCCTCATCGAGCTGCACCACCCCGAGCTCCTGCTCCCCGTCCCAATGACGGGTTGTGCTTCAAGTGTGGTCGTTGCCAGTGTCAAAACCGGCAGATCTCGGGTAGGGGGGGTCCTGAACTGAGCGTCTAAGGATTGATGGTAACATGAGACAAGGGACACGATGTTTGACCCAGGTTCGGGCCCTCTTGATGGAGGTAATACCCTACATCCTACTTGATTGACTTTGATGAGTATAGGGGTTACAAGAGTTGATCTACCAGTAGATCGTAATGGCTAAACCCTAATTGTCTAGCCTATATGATGATTACAATTGCCTCTACAGACTAAACCCTCCAGTTTATATAGACACCGGAGGGGGCTAGGGTTGTACAGAGTCAGTTTACAGAGAAAGGAATATTCATATCCGCACGCTAAGCTTGCCTTCCACGCCAAGGAGAGTCCCATCCGGACACGGGAGGAAGTCTTCTGTCTTGTATCTTTATGACCCATTAGTCCGGCCCATGTCATATAGCCCGGACGCCCGAGGTCCCCTTAATCTAGGACTCCCTCAGTAGCCCCCGAACCAGGCTTCAATGCTGGCGTGTCCGGTGCGCAGGTTGTCTTCGGCATTCCAAGGAGGGTTCCTCCTACGAATACTTCAAAGCATCTGACCTGAAGAGTTATATTTGGCTTTTCATTTAATGTCATACCTTTTGGCTCCCGTGCCTCCGTCTCTTCTGCTTCCACGTGTCGAACGAATACAAAATGTCATAGTATTTTTTGCACATAACACCCTAGCCATAAAAGGCGTCTATATAAAGGGACTAGATCTCAGATGCCATTCCACACCAGGAGGAAAATCCTTAAAGCTCGCTAGGAGAAACCACTCAAACATGGCTAGCGCTCCCAGTTCTTCCTCCCGCCCTCATGGCTCCGAAAGGCGATTGGGAGAGATGCTCAGTATCCCATGCCCAACTGACCAAGCTCCAGGTGCAAGGCTACCTTCCCCCTGCGGATCTAGTCCCGGTATGGGCGAGATTAACTTCTTATATGGGCAAAGCCCTGGCGGAAAATTTCCCGAATCCATCAGAAGGGGAGCAAGTGTGCTTCCTTTCCTTTGTCTTGAGAGGCATTGGATTTCCAATTCATCCCTTCCTCCAAGGTCTCCTGGAGTACTACGGCCTCCAACTGCACAATCTTACGCCGTGCTCCATTTTGCACATCGCGGGCTTCGTCGCTCTTTGCGAGCTGTTCCTAGGCTGCGAGGCCCATTTTGAGTTATGGCGGAAACTGTTCTGCCTCGTCCCTCGCTCCCAAAAGGGATCCATATTCGAGGTGGACGACGCCGATATAGGGTGCATAGCCAGAACCGGATACCTGTCTGGCACGCTGAGGAAGGCGTCCGAGGAGTGGCCCATGGAGTGGTTTTATATTGAAGACGTCGCTCTCCCCAACCTAGTCCAAATGGGCCTTCCCGAATTTCCAGTGCTTCACTAAAGAAAGGCCATAGCTGGCGCCCTTGGAGCCTCGAGGAGGAAGATAGCGCGGAAGTCAAGATGTTAACGGACAAGATATAAATACTCGCCCTATCCGGACTATCCATGATTGAGGTCATGGCAATTTCCATAATGCGAGGCGTCCAGCCACTCCAATCGAGATGACTCCCCATGTGGAACTACAATGGGGAGGATGATACGTCTCGCTATGGGCGTAAGGGTCTGGATGACTTTGCCGCCCTGGCCACGATGCTGGCGGATCTTTATAAAGGGGACAAAGAAGAATTTACCCATCTTAAGTGCAGGGACGGATTCTCCATGTACAACCCCCTAGCTGGGTAAGCTTTCAATCCAGAATTTTATTCAATCCTTATCTTAAGCCACAACAAATTGGACTCAAACCGACCATCTTTAACAGGAATGGCGGAAGGCCACCGCGGGGATCTATAGCCCTGCTCTGCAGCCGGAGAATCATATTCGGGACCTAGATCCCGGATTTGAGGAGGATCCGGATATATTTGTAGAGCTTAAGGAGGGGGTCTTCTATCAGGCGAGCTACGACGGCACAGAAGTGTCCATTGTAGACGATTACCCCGGTCTCCTGCCGTCTTCCCACATAAGTGCCCAGGGAGCATATCCTCCAAAAGAGCTTCCTCGTTATGCCTCACCCACTGCATTGTCTCGTGCTCTGAAGGGGAGGCGCTCGGTGCGCCATGCTACAGCAGAGGCGTCTCATAAGAGAGCGGCGCCTGTGCCGGGCGGGTCTTTGAAGAGGAGGGCAGATGAAAACACGGCCGAGCCTTCATCAAAGAGGTATGGATTCGAATATGCCCCCTGGCAGTCATATCAAACTGTGACATTGTCCGCTGTGTTTTATCAGGAAGAGTGTTCACCAGACTATGTCCAGGGATCCCGCCGGTCGCGCCTCTACCAATTAGGTTCCAGACCCTGCCTCTAGGGCAGGGGCTGATACGGGAGTGACACCGGATTGTCCTCCTTCAGACGATTCAGCTGATGTGTCCGTCATGAACTCCGAAGTAGAGAGCGCCATGAACCATCGGCAATGGAGGGCCACTCTTCGTGACCCTAGCTTTACTGAAGAGGCGTTCAATGCCTTTAGCTCGGCTGATGCATACATCTGAGCTGCTCGGGATGGGCTTGCCAGAGCCACTGACCAGTATTTGAAAGATATGCAGGTAAGTATGCATTGTATAGATCTGGTAACCATATACCAGTAGCCTCCGAGACTTGAAGCAGTTGAAACAACTAATTTAAGGATCATTGTATAATCAGGTACTTATGGAGAAGAACAACATGCTATCTCAGGAGCTGGAACAGTGCCGGACCCAGCTAACTGTTGTTACCGCCGAACTGGGGATGTCCAAGGAGGCACCGACTGGTAAGGTTCCCTTCTATCCGGAAAATGTAATCATGTGCCAGTCATGTTTATACGAATAAACATTGTTGTATTATACGATGGCAGGCTCGTTGGCTCAGATGGAAGAGAAGCTAAAGGCCGGACAAGCGAAGAAGGAACATGCCGAAAGGCAAGAGGCCGCTGGTCAACGTGTGCTGACACGGACCAGGGACGCAAAGAACAAGCTGCAGGATGCCAATACCTAGCTCGGCGAAGAGCTAAAGGATGTGTGGGCCCAACTAGCGGACGCTATGAAGGAGAATAGAAAGCTATGAGGCGGCACATTCAGTATACCTTTCAACTTATTGTCGTAAAGTTCGCTGAGGCGACTTATTATAAGTTTATTCCTGTAGGTATTTTGACTGGGCGGCCCGTAGAAGAGGCATCCAGCTTCCAAGGTGATTTGTTACAAGAGCTGTACGAAGTGTATGAGCGAGCTCGGAAAGTGATGCGGAGCGTTGCCAAGGCTTTATGGCCATCCGCATCCACTCCAGGAGGTATGGAGGAGCTTGTGAAGCTGTTCAAGGGAGCTCAGCCCCGCTTTAGATTATGGAAGATATCTACTTGCCGGGAAGGCGCATGAGAGGCCTGGGCCACGGTGAAAACACAATATACCGGACTTGATCCGAATCATAAGGCCCGGGTCAGACCTCGGGGGTCAGATGGACAAGAGATTGCAGTGAGCTTGGTATATGACCAAGTAAAGTTAGCCGCCAAGTTTTCACAACATGACTGTAAGCTAGACAGCCTGTTATACGGTATAGAGGAAGAAGTTTTTGAGTCCAAGTGACTATGTACTTCAATTGACAATTTTGTCCCTAGCCGAATTGTAAAATGATTGTCATGGCAGATCTTTTCGCTTCTACCTCCGGACTAGAAGGTGCGGAGTGTTTCCAAATACCGGACCGACAATAAATACCGGGGCATGCGTGGAAACCAGGCATAGGGGTCATAGTTGCTTGAACAGACAAGTTGTATTCGGCTAGCTATGTTATATTACTTATTGATTGTAAGAAACATCTTCCAAATAGAATAGTTTCGTTAAGGGTTCCTTTCCCTTGGTGAACATGCATTAGTATACATGACCAAACTATGATTCAAAAAATCGTAGTATACATAATATCTGGGGGTTCATAGTGCAACGAGGGTAAAACGTATTTAGTCCGCCGACCGATTATTCCCTTAAGAATGCTAGCTTTCGGCTTCACCTACACTAGTAGAAAAAGGGTCAAATGTGAAGCACATTAGTGCCAGCTTGAATTTGAGCCGGCACTAATGTGACCATTAGTGCCGGTTCCAACGGCTAGGCGGGCGGACATCATTAGTACCGGTTCGTGGGCAACCTTTAGTACTGGTTCATGCCACGAACCGGTACTAATGAGGCTGTGTTAGGCTGTGGTCAGGCTGGGGCCCCCACGAAGACGTTTAGTACCGGTTCATGGCATGAACCGGTACTAGAGTTTCTTAGTAAGATGATTTTTAGTCCCACCTCATCAAGAGAGAGGCAGTATGAGCGGTTTATAAGCCGTGAGTGCAGAGACAATGACGAAGAGGCGCAATGCTCACCTGCAGGTTGCTTAGCTTCAAGCCTTTCGGAATAGCATAGATTGCATTGAGCTATGTGCAGTGCAGTCTACACTATTCCGAAAGGCTTGAAGCAAATTAACCAGCATTGCACCTCTTTTTTATTTTTAATAACTTATTTGAACTCCGGACTTCTTGTGTTCGGTATGCAGCATTCAAAGCAACATCATCAATTTCCAACATGTTCTGACATCATTTGCTGTTTTTCAGTCATTTACCGAATTGTTTAGAGAGCTAAATGACCATGAAATTCAAAATCACTACAAAATGAACTGTGAAAATGTTTAAATTTGGCATGGTATCATTATTTCACCAGCATAGCATGTGCAAAAGAGTAGAGAGGGTCACGACAAAAACCGGACGCACTTCGTGTACAAACTGGACAATCTCTTTCGGAGTATCAGGGTTTCGGATGAGAACTCATCTGTTACACGGGCACTTCAATGTTTTTTAAACTTATTTGAACTCCGGACTTCTTTTGCATTCAGTATGCAGCATTCAAAGCGGCGTCATCAATTTCCAACACGTTCTGACATCATTTGCTATTTTTCAGTCATTTACCGAATTGTTTAGAGAGCTAAATGACCGTGAAATTGAAAATACTACAAAATGAACTGTGAAGATGTTGAAATTTGGCATGGTATCATCATTTCACCCGCATAGCATGTGCGAAAGAGTAGAGAGGGTCACGGCAAAAACTGGACGCACTTTGTGTTCAAACTAGACAATCTCTTTCGGAGTATCAGGGTTTGGGACGAGAACTCATCTGTTACACGGGCACTTCAATGTTTTTTAAACTTATTTGAACTCCGGACTTCCTTTGCATTCAGTATTCAGCATTCAAAGCGACATCATCAATTTCCAACACGTTCTGACATCATTTGTTGTTTTTCAGTCATTTACCGAATTGTTTAGAGAGCTAAATGACCGTGAAATTGAAAATCACTACAAAATTAACTCTGAAAATGTTGAAACTTGGCATGGTATCATCATTTCACCCGCATAGCATGTGCAAGAGAGTAGAGAGGGTCACGGCAAAAACTGGATGCACTTCGTGTACAAACTGGACAATGTCTTTCAGAGTATCAGGGTTTCGAACGAGAACTCATCTGTTACACGGGAACTTCAATGTTGTTTATACTTATTTGAAATCCCAAATTCTTTTGCAATTTCCAACATGTTCTGACATCATTTGCTGTTTTTCAGTCATTTACCGATTTGTTTAGAGAGCTAAATGACTGTGAAATTGAAAATCACTACAAAATGAACTATGAAAATGTTGAAACTTGCCATGGTATTATCATTTCACCCGCATAGCATGTGCAAAAGAGTAGAGACGGTCACAAAGAAACTAAATACAGAAAAAAAAAATTACTCAGAAATAAATAGAAGAAAATAAATAAAACAGAAAAGAAAAAACTATATAAAAAAATTAATCAAAAATAAATAGATGAAAATAAATAATGCAGAAAAGAAAAAACTATATAAAAAATTACTCAAAAATAAATAGAAGAAAATAAATAATGCAGAAAAGAAAAAACTATAAAAAAATTGTTGGGGCGCTGCCTAGTGGGCCTGCCAGACCTAGGGTGTGCAAATTCAGGCCCACAAGGTCCGGTAGGCTCACAGGGTAGCGCGCCATAGTTAGGCCCAGAAGCCTGATATATAGAGGAGTTCGAAGGAGCAGCTGCGGCTGGGTTTATAAACCAGGGCGGCTGCCCTTCGCTCGGCGAGGTGGGACTAAATATTGTGCACCGCGGGTGGCAGCACAACACCTTTAGTATCGGTTGGTGGCTCCAACTGGTACTAATGAGTGGGCCTTTAGTACCGGTTCGTGGCACGAACCGGTACTAAAGGGGTCCGCTTCCCGCCCCTTGGCCTGGCGAAAATTGGCCTTTAGTACCGGTTGGTGGCTCCAACCGGTACTAAAGGTCGCTCCTATACATATGGCACTTACGAAAAATCCAGTTTTCATCCGCGCGCCGCCCGTCTTCTATCCAACTGCTTCATCGCCCGATATCGTCGCTGCCGCCACGCCATCGCCCATCGCGTGCCGCCCTCACCGCCCGTCGTCGCCGTCCCCGCTGTGCGCCGTACGTCGTCGTCGCCGCCCCCGCCGCTCGCCGTCGCCCCCCGCCCCCCGTCGTCGCCGTCTCGCGCCGCCCCCGCCGCTCGCGATCGCCCTCGCCGCCCCGCCGCTCCCCATCGTCCCCGTCGTTGCCGTATCGCCCCCACCGCCCATACACCGTCGCCCTCGATCGTACACACACACACACAAGCACATATACGCAAACGCGCCCGCACACACACACACACATTTTTTTACTTATTTTCTGTTTCTGTTTTCAGATTAATGCATGTCAAATTGTTAATTAGATGATCGAATTAGATGAATTACCTAGATAAGAATGTTAGAATGTTAATGTTAGATGAATTAGATAGAGAAGTTAAATATTAATGTCAATTGTTAGATGAATTAGCTAGATATTAATTAATTAGGTATATGAGATTATTTGAACTAGTTGAATTAATATAACTAGTTTATTTTTAGTAAATGCTTAGTTGAACTAGCTAGTTGAATTAGTACTAGTTTATTTTTAGTAAGAAAAATTTAGGTATATATGAGATTTGATGATCTAATTAAAATATTACTATATATAGCTACTTTATATATTTTAGTAAGAAAATTAATAGAACTAGTTTATTTAGTTCAATTAATAGAACTATTAAGTGTTTAATGTTTCACCTATATATGAGCATTTTACTATATAGAACTAGCTACCTTATTTTTAATTATATGAGATTTGATTATCTAATTAACATTTTACAATATAGAACTAGCTACCTTATTTTTTAGTAAGAAAATTAATAGAGCTAGTTTAGTTGAATTAGTTGAATTAATTAGTTGAACTAGTTAGTTGAATTAGTTGAGCTACTTTATTTAGGTATATTTTTCGTAAGTGCTTAGTTGAATTAGTTGAACTAGTTGAATTAATAGAACTAATAAGTGTTTAATGTTTCACCTATGAACATAGGAATGTCGTGTGACGACGAACATGATTTCATTATGTGCGAATACTGCGAAGACCAGCGCGGCATGTGCGGCAGAAATTTTCTAGTTGATGATAGGCGCTTCAGCATCAAGCTGGATGAGAACTTCGAAGTGGATACAGTAAGTCAGAACGACAAGTCTTTTTTCATAATTAAGCATGACTTATGCTTTATTTGCTTCAACTTTTAATTTTAATTTTTTCACTATTCTACTAGCATATACCCTGCCATGCAAGAATATTTTTGTCTTGGATAAGATAGGTTTCAGTCCTAACAAAACTATGGAGGTAAAAAAAGTTTAGTTGAAGACCGAGCATGGTTATACATTCAACATCAAATTATACAATGCAGACACATACACCTATTTTGAATGCAAAACTTGGCAAGCACTATGCAAGGTTTATGCATTTGAGCCTGATATGGTTATCACCTTTGTTATTCGTCTGGAAGATGATATTGAAGGTAATAGAGACATCTGGGTCGATGTGCAGACGCCCCCAATTCTACCATTATCTGAGTTTCTCAACCATATTTATGTCTTCGATATTGTTTATTCAAAAAGAGTTGACAAGTAATTTATATTGAGAGCTTATTTCCAGTCAAGCAAACATGTCCGGCGCTTGGTAGACAGGACCGTCCACTGTCCCGGGGCTGAACTAAACTGCGAGGAGACAAGTCATTATGTTTCATGGCTTGAGGATCTTGATGCTGTCAAGACAAATTTTTTTCCTGCACATAGAAATGTTAGTACTCAAAACGTGCGACCAATAGTGTTCGTACTGAACTACGGTCACATATATTTAGGAAAGATGGTAAGATTTCTACTATTTCTCCTCAGTGCATCTTTTGCATACATTATTTTTTAAGCTAAACTTCATCGCTAAGTATGTTACTATACGATGTTCTTCAACAGGGACTCCCGATGAATGTTGTGCCTGATTGGATCAAGACTAAAGGTACCATGAATATTGTTAGCTTATGGCCAAGATATCCTACAATGCACTTTAGTGCATTCAGGATTTCTAATAGCGAGGAATGCTTAATAGTAAAAGATTGGAGCAGAATTGTGAACGATCGCAGAGAAGTACTAGGGGGCAGCAATCAGAAGTGCAATCCACGATTAGGAGACAGGTTCATCTGCATGCTCCAATAGGATGAATCAGGAAAGCTATACATGTTCTATGCTATTTTACCTGAGAGAGAGAGCAGCAGGAGTGATTAGCTAGTTCATGCTCTTAGTACTTCTCCTCTCATGTCCGTGTTCTTCGTCCTGAACATAATCTCAAAGAGTGATTTGCTTTTGTGGTATTATGAACGCTTATAATATATGTCGGTGTACAAAAAAGAGGGGTACACTTTTTGTACCCCTATAACTATGCACGATCAGTCTGAGCCACGGGCACCACCACACCAAGCAAGGCAAGGGAGGTGAGCCAGGGTAAGACCGAAGCTCAAGAGAACTAGAACAACGCCAAGGCCAAGACCACGAAGAGCAAAGGGGACGAAGCGAACTCCCCCGGCAAGATCCTTGCCGGGAGACAGTTCTAGCAGCCCCGGCAAGACCCTTGCCACGACGACTCGTCCCGCGCCTAAGGAGCAAATCACCCTTGAGTCCACTGCCCCCAAAGGGCAAGGATTCGGGAGACATCCCCGTGGCGGCATGCAGATCTTTGTGAAGACATTCAAGATCACATACGCACTAAGGAGACGACAACCCTTGGCGGGATCCCAGCCGAGGAAGACCACAAGGCCCCCGGCAAGCGACTTGCCAGGGATGACAGCAGGCGCCTTGGCAAGACCCTTGCCGGGGCCCCAGCAAGGCCCTTGCCGAGGACAACCGCAGGGCCACCATCAGGCCCACGCCAACTAAACCTCCACCACCGCATGCATGCAGCTGCTGACCCAACCAGCTGGGCAGGCACCCGCGTGGCGGCATGCAGATCTTCGTGGAGACCCACCACTGCGCCACCTCAGCTGCCTGCCTACCTACATGGCATCGCAAGCATCGCTGGCCAGGGCGCGTGTCGACACAAGAAGGAGCGGCGACGGACGAGACAGGTTTCTCCCCTGTCCCCGATAAAGCAAGGACACCTAAGCAAGACGCATTAAATGCGCCTTGTCATGTGATGCGAGGGATAACCTCACAGCACTGTACCCTTTCCAACTCCTGTGTGCCACTGTGGCAACCCCTTTTTTCTATAAAAGGAGGCCCAAGGCGACCAGAGGAAGGATTCGGCCTTTTGGAGCTCCTCATGCCCCATAGCTAGCTCAAGAACATAGATATACAATCCACCAAAGCAGGAGTAGGGTTTTACGCATCCTCGCGGCCCGAACCTGGATAAACGAACCGTGTGCTATCTGTTTGATCCGCTCTTCTCACGACCCCGCGCCCCGCTAACCACAGTAGGGATTCTTGTGATCCCACAGGTGTCATTCCCACCTGGCGCGCTAGGTAGGGGGCGTAGTTGTGAGAATCGGCTTTAGCAGTTAGTTCGGCACTTCTTCATCATCATGGCGCCCAAGAAGAAGACGGCGGTGGCGGTTGGCCAGTTGGAAGCCGAACAGCCCGTCCTGACGCGGGCGAGCAGCGGACCGGTCGCAGAAAGGACCCGAGGCGCTGCTCGCGAACACCAACACCATCCCAGCAGCTGGAGTTTGGGAGGCGGCGATGTTTGTGCGCCTGGTAACGGGCCACATGTCGCCAAATCCAAAGGCGGAGCCAATCCCTTCGCGGGTGGAGCGGGGCCCTCCAGGGTCATCGCCGCCCCTCTCGAAGGCGACGCAAGGGCCTCCAAGACTGCCACGCCGGCGCCAACAGCACGCTCCTCCCAGGAAGCATGCGACGAACCGCCTAATCATACCGAAGATCCCGGGCGTCGCCGCGGGAAGAGCCCCGAGCGCCACTCCCGGGACGTAGAAGACCTGCCCACTCGCTGAGGCGCTGGTGAAAACGGCATGCGACTGCGGGGTCGTGATGGAGCTCCTTCTGACATGGTCAGAAGTCGAAGCGCGTCGCGATCCGTGCATGTTTCACTGCCACTGATGCCAGCAGAGGCCCTGGCGTGCGCGCAGTTGCTCCTCGACTTTCCGCCCACTACGGGGAAACTCGACGAATGGAGAGCCACTATCTGAAGCCTTGTTGCGGTGGCCAACAAAGACGAACCATGTCCGGTGGGGCCCCCGGGTCGACGCTCCGATGGAGTCCCGCGGACCAGTGGCGGAAAAGCCGGCGGCGCCAAGACCACGGTGCATTCACCTCTTCCCCATCCGGTACCGCGGACGCCGGCTCGTCAGGACGTCGTGGGCGACGACATCTGCATAGCATCATCTGACCCGCGGACCCACTGTGACCAGCGCCAAGTTCTTCGGGAATGAGCCCATGAAGACGCTCGAACCACTATCGAGCGCCGGCGCGGAGCGCGCCACCAGTCAGACAGGCGAGCAGGGCCTGCTATGAACCACCCGGCCCCGGAGAGCCCTGGAGGCCTACCTTACGAGGTAGGTTGTCCGACTTTTACCCGTTAGCTGCGGCAGTTCAAGTGGCCCACTCACCGCACCTTCAAACCTGACGTTGGCGAAAAGTACAACGGCAAGACTCACCCGTCTGAGTTCCTCAGCATCTACACCATCGCAATGCAAGCCGCCGGAGCCCGCGACGATAAGGTGATTGCGAATTACTTTCCATTGGTTCTTAAACCCAACGCCATGTCGTGGTTGATGCACTTGCCGCTAGACTCTATTTCCTCCTAGTCGGATTTGTGCCATGAGTTTGTGGGCGCCTTTACCGGAGGTCACCAAGCCCATGGCCAAGCAAGCGACCTGCATGTCATTCCCCAGAAGGGAGGCGAGAGTCTGCGCAAGTATATAAAGAGGTTCAGCCGGGTACAATACAATATCCCTGATGTTCACCCTGCCGCCATCATCAGCGCGTTCCATCTGAACGGGCGTAACCGCAAGATGCGCGAAGAACTGGCAATGAACAAGGTGAAAGATGTGGCAGAACTCTATGTTCTTGCTGACAGATGTGCCCGAGCTGAAGAGGGAAGGAAGTACCCCGGCGAAGATGCCGGCGTGGAAATCGACTCCTTAGATGAGGATACTGCCGCCCTGGCGAAGAAAGGCCGGCGTCGCAACAGGAAGCACAAAGGTAAAGCTGTGCTTGCCGTCGAGGGATCTGACGACGCTGGCTCCGCCAAGAAAACCAAGGCAGATGACCCCGGCAAGGAAATTGCCGGATGTGTCACCTGCCGGGCCTTGGTGGCTGCCGAGAAGCCAGGAAACTCCGACAAGCAATACTGCAAGATCCATCGCACCAAAGGCCATGATCTCCAGAACTGCCGACAGGTTGAGCTCCTTGCTGAGAAGCAGAGGGCTGAATATGAGAGGCGGGACAAGGAGAAAGGCCAGGACGGTGCTGAGGGGTTCGGCAAGAAGCGTGACGGCCAGGCGGGCCGTCGCGGCAAAGATAAACAACGGGAGAGGCCCGCCCGGGGCCGTGACAAAAAGCCAGAAGACGATGATCATGAAGAGGACGATGAGTCTGGTGACCAAGAATTTTAGAAAGCTACAGAGGCCATGTGCGTCGATGGCGGCGCCTCGCTGCATACCTCTCACCGCCAGCTTAAACAGTGGGCGCGTGAGATTACAGTGGCGGAACCGTCGTTTGATGCACAAAGGCCGCTGAAGTGGTCCAGCACACCTATCATTTTTGACACTGAGGATCACCCTGATCGCAATACTGTAGTTGGGTGCTTTCCATTGTTGGTTTCACCAACAATACGCAACCTCAAGGTGACAAAGATGCTAGTCGATGGCGGGGCCGGTCTGAACTTAATCTCGCCTGCCGTGATCGAGAAATTGCAGATTCCTAACGAAGACCTCGAAGAGACGGGCATGTTTCAGGGGGTCAACCCGGGAAGAAGTCAACCAAAGGGAAAGGTCACGTTGCCCATGACTTTTGCAAGTGATCTGAACTACAGGACATAAAGGATTGTGTTCGATGTTGCCAAGATCCCCTTGCCTTACAACAGGATCCTTGGCCGCCCAGCGCTGGCCAAGTTCATGGCGGCGTCACATTACGCCTACAACACCCTGAAGATGCCGGGGCCTATGACGATCATCACCATCCCATCAGACAAGAACGATGCACTAATTTGCACTGACCAACTCTACCAACAAGCAGTTGCAGCAGCCGCCACTGCTAAGGCGCTTGCTCCTGCCGCTGGAGCCCCGGGAAGGCAAAAGAAGAAGACCGGTGAGACCTCAGGCACCCACTCTGGCAAGCGCACCTCTTCGGAGTGTAGCGCTCCGGTCGAGGACGTGCCAGAGAGCTCCGCCGACAGAAACAAGAAGTCCAGGGCCACACCGCCGGGAACCACGAAGGTTTCTGTCAAGGAGGACGGCACGGGAGGAGCTTTTACCATAAGCTCCACCCTTGATGACAAATAGGAAGACGCGCTCGTCACCTTCCCGCGGGCGAATGTCGACGTGTTTGCATGGCAAGCATCTGACATCCCCGGCGTTCCCAGGGAGGTGATTGAGCACCACCTTGCTGTCTGTCCTCATGCGCGGCCCGTCAAGCAGAGGGTCAGAAAGCAAGCTTTGGAACGACAAGAGTTCATCACAGAGGAGATCCGGAAACTGGAAGCAGCGGGTTTGGTAAGAGGACTGCTCCATCCAACGTGGTTGGCCAATCCGGTGGTAGTGCGCAAGGCAAATGGGAAGTGGAGGCTGTGTATTGATTACACAGATATTAATAAGGCTCGTCCCAAAGACCCCTTCCCGTTGCCGCGCATCGACCAGATTGTTGACTCCACAGCTGGGTGTGATCTGCTGTCATTCCTCGATGCCTACTCCGGCTACCACCAGATCTTCATGACAAGGGAAGATGAAGAGAAAACGGCATTCATCACCCCATGTGGTACGTATTGCTTTATACGGATGCCTTTCGGGTTGAAGAGTGATGGTTCAACGTTTGCAAGGGCGGTCCAGATTGGTTTTGAACCCCAGATCCATAGAAATATGGAAGCTTTTATGGATGATATAGTGGTCAAAACCAAGAACAGGGCAACCCTCATATCAGATTTACAAGAAACATTTGCAAACCTACACAAGATCAATCTCAAGCTGGACCCTGAGAAGTGCGTCTTCGGCGTCCTGTCTGGCAAGCTTCTCGGGTTCTTTGTGTCACAGCGTGGGATAGAGGCCAATCCAGACAAGATCAAAGCTATAGAGCAGATTGAAGCGCCCAAGCGAGTCAAGGATGTGCATTGGCTTGCTGGTTGCGTTGCCGCCATGAGCAGGTTCATTTCCAAGTCCGCTGAGCGCGCCCTTCCCTTTTTCAAGATTTTGAAAAAGGCGGGCCCGATGGAGTGGACGCCAGAAGCCGAAGCAGCATTGCAAGATTTGAAGAGGTACCTCTCCTCCACGCCAATACTAGTTGCGCCTAGGCCACAGGAACCGTTGCTGCTGTACCTGGCGGCAACGAACCAGGCGGTCAGCGCCGCACTAGTGGCGCAGAGAGAAATTGATGATGAGGTAATAGCAGCGACGGAGCCCGATGCCACCGATGCCGAGACGACGCAGCCAATTGAAGTGATGCCGAAGAAGAAAATGATGCAGCACCCGGTCTACTTTGTTAATTCCCTCCTGCATGGGGCTAGATCGAGGTACTCCGGTGTGTAGAAACTGCTCTTCGGCCTTCTTATGGCCTCGAGGAACCTGCGTCACTACTTCCAGGCGCACGAAATCACTGTTGTCACTCGCCTCCCTCTGCAACGGATATTGCACAATCCAGACGCAACGGGAAGGATCGTAGAGTGGGCACTGGAACTGCGTCACTACCTCGACGATTCAAAGCCGAGTCCTGGTGGAGTTCGTTGCAGAATGGACCGCGACGCCTGACGAAGAAACCCAAGTGACTGCTCTCCCCGGCAAGGAGGCAAGTTGCGACTGGATCATGTACTTTGATGGAGCTTTCTCCTTACAGGGCGCCGGGGCTGGAGTACTGCTTGTCACGCCCACCGGAGAGCACCTCATGTACGTGATCCAGATGCACTTCCCCAGGGAGGTGTCAACAAACAATACGGCTGAGTACGAAGGGCTGCTTGCCGGTCTTAGGATCGCGGCGGACCTCGGAATCAAGAAACTCATCGTCAGAGGCGACTCACAACTTGTCGTCAAGCAAGTCAACAAGGATTACCAAAGCCCGTTGATGAAGGCCTACGTCGATGAAGTGAGAAAGCTGGAAGAGCGTTTTGACGGTATACAGGCATAACACGTTCCCCGAGCGGAGAATGATATCGCCGATTACCTGTCAAAACGCGCTGCCCTCAAGCTACCTGTGGAACCAGGTACCTTTGTGCTTCGGCTAACTCAGCCATCCGTTGATCCATCAACAGAGCGGAACAAGAGGAGAAAATCAGGGCCCGGCAAGTACTTTCCCGCCGAGCTCCCCGAAGCCGCCGGCAAGGATGTTGCCGGAGACACTGAGCCCGCCACGGGACGGCTAGCTCCGACAGAGCATCAAGCTCTTGCCATGGAGACGGCCGCTCCGATAGCGGAGGAAATGCCTTTAGTCCTCGCCCTCGAGCCCCAGGCTCCAGCGTGGGCACAGCATAACGTCCGATTCCTCCAAACAGGGGAACTTCCTGATGAGCAGGAAGAAGCGGAAAAAGTAGCCCGTCGCTCTACTATGTACCAGTTCGTCGATGACGTCCTGTACAGAAAGAGGCCGAACGGCGTGAAATTGAAGTGTATCCCCCGAGAGGAAGGACTGGGGCTGTTGGCGGAGATACATGGAGGCATATGTGGATCCCACATCGGGTCAAGGGCCCTTGCCGGCAAAGCGTTTCGGCATGGCTTCTTCTGGCCCACCGCCCTCCAGGATGCGACGACACTAGTCACCAGGTGTGAAGCGTGTCAGTTCCATTCAAAGAAGCTTCATCAGCCAGCTCAAGCCCTTCAAACCATTCCTCTCTCCTGGCCTTTCTCGGTCTGGGGGATCGACATACTGGGCCCTTTCCCCCGCACTGTCGGGGGCTTTGAGTACTTGTACGTTGCAATCGACAAGTTCACAAAGTGGCCAGAAGTGGAAGCAGTGAGGAAGGTCACAACACAGTCAGCCGTCAAGTTCTTCAAAGGACTGGTGTGCCGTTTTTGTGTACCCAGTAGGGTTATCACCAACAACGGCACGCAGTTCACAAGCCACACCTTCATGCAATATATTCAAGACCTCGGCAGCAAGGTCTGTTTCGCTTTCGTTGCTCACCCACGAAGCAATGGTCAAGCTGAGAGGGCAAATGCTGAAGTACTGCGAGGCCTGAGGACAAAGACCTTTGACAGACTGCACAAGAGTGGAAGGCGCTGGATTGATGAATTGCCGGCGGTTCTTTGGTCAATCAGAACAACACCAAATCGAGCCACCGGCCAGACACCCTTTTCCCTGGTATACGGGGCAGAGGCAGTTCTCCCCATGGAACTCATATACGGGTCACTTCGAGTACTCGCTTATGACGAGCTTGAGCAAGAGCAATTTCGGCAAGATGACGCAACGCTCCTTGAGGAAGATCGTCTTCGGGCGGCTGTGAGAGCAGCGCGCTACCAGCAAGCCTTGTGCCGCTACCATAGCCGCAAGGTTCATGCCGAAGCTTTAAGGAAGGCGACCTTGTTCTTCGGCGGATTCAATCGGCCAAGAATTCCAACAAGTTGACGCCAAAGTGGGAAGGCCCTTATTGGGTAATACGAGTCACCAGGCCCGACGCAGTCCGCCTGGAGACCGAAGATGCCGTTCCGGTGAGTAACTCCTGGAACATTGAGCTTCTTCGCAAGTTTTACCCGTGAGGCGCGGCTTGACGGCCCCCCGGCAAGCCACCTTTTGTATGAGCCTTCACTACACCACAACCCTTGATTGGGGGCAATTAACTGCCGGGAGAAATAGCATCATAAGGGCAGATTATCTGCCAGGAATCTCTTAACTGCCGGTAGAAGTACCCAACGGTATATAAACTACCGGCAGAACTAAAACAACAAGGGCACGCACACTGCCGGCAACAATGACCATTTCTAAGGACACAATATCGGTCGGCACATCTAAACAATGACATATTAACTGTCGGGGGACTACTTGTGGGGCCAAACCAAAAAGTACAGTATAATAATACTCGTTGGCCTACGCGCGCGATAACGCTGGAGAGCGCGGGTAGGGCGAAAATTTCCACTCCAAATACTAAACAAAATCCCCAATCTTTGACTCACACCAAAATCCCCAAATCGGCCGCCTGACCTAGCCTCCTCCTCGAGTGCCCTCCACTGCCGCCGCCTACCCTCCGCGGCTGCTGACCGCCCCCACCACACCCCAATGCCACCTCCATCCCCACCATCCCACCCTAGTGCCATCCCCTCCCAGACCACTCCCCGAGCTCCCTCCGCCCCTCCGCCGCCCCGACCCCTCCCCCGAGCTCCCTCCGCCGCCCTGACCACCATTCGCCACCAGCCCTGCCGCTCGCTGGAGATCCTCCATCAAGCAGCGCCTTCGCTTCCAGGAGATCCCGCTCGAGAAGCGCTGCCGCTTCCAGGAGCTGCTACCCCGAGCAGCGTCGCTGTTTCCAGGAGCTCCTTCCCGCCACGTCTACGTCCTCTCCCCCAAGCAGATGCCGCTTCTGCGTTCTTTCACACGAGCAGTGCCGCGTCTACTACATCGGGGTCTCATCTACTTCCTCACTCCAACCCATGAGATTTCTCTTTGTCTTATGAGGTTTATTGGTCTCAGGTATATGTTTTGTGATGTGTGATCTGTGGACAGAACAAGAGCTATAGTTTTTGATAATTTCTTGAATCATTAGATAGAAACTACTTAAAATAGAGTTTAAAGAAATAATGCGAAGAGAGTAGACTCCAAAATGAATGAGATTTAATTGAATCATCAGATGGAAAGTGAGGTACTGAAAGCAGATCGTAACCATATGTGTAGGCGTTTCATAATTCAATATGTTACTTGCATCTTAGGATTTATGGAATGCAGATTGCTCTGTACTTTTATGAGCAAGTCAGTATTATTACACACTATAGCCTTTTCAGTTAAAGCTAGACCAAGAAAAGCAAAGTGGCATCTCCGCCTCTAAATTTTATTTTCCATAGTCAATAAATTAGAAGGGGCTAGTACCTTTAATAACATGAATGCGGATTATGTAAAGCTAGCTAGGCCATACATACACTTCCTATCTCAGTCATACATTGGGCAAACTTTTTGTTTGGATATGTACCGCACTGGTTGTGCTTTGGAAGTCACTACAGAAAATTGTAACAATTGCGAGTTTTGTTCTGAGAAGATTTGTGAATAGTTCGCAGTTCTAGGCCAATTGTTTGGGCTATC
Organism: Triticum urartu; assembly: GCF_003073215.2. Lineage (NCBI taxonomy): Eukaryota > Viridiplantae > Streptophyta > Magnoliopsida > Poales > Poaceae > Triticum > Triticum urartu. The sequence continues at coordinate 161,597,579 of NC_053025.1, forward strand.
TCAAAATTTGGCATTTAGCTTGGAGGAGACCGTATCATGTGCAGAATTCTAGGCCCTCTATTCTAATTTCTTCCATAGTTAAGTTATTATTGCATAGAGGTGATGTGAACAAGAACTGATTGTAACACCCCAAAAATTTAACCAGGTTTTAGTTATTAAAATTTTGCCGAGAGTTTAAATTTTTTGCCTGCAAGTATATCCCTGTTGATTTCAAAACCTTTCCTTTAATATTAAGAATTTTTTTCCCAAGTGGATCCTTCCAAAACATATTGGACTTATATGCCCTCCTTTTAAAAACAACTCTCAATCAGTAGATTTATTTATTTAATTATTTCACCCTGAGCTTTATTCATTGAAATGACTTGTTTTAAGTTTTGGGGCTCTTTTTGTACTACAACCAGTTGATAGATTTAACTAAAAATCCAACCAAAAATTGGAGATGTCATGTGATGTCTCTAGATCACTTTTGTGCAATAATATATTTCTTTTAGTGCATATTTTGAGTGCTACACTTGTTTTTCTTCTCTGGTCCAGTGGGCAATTTTGCACTACAACCCTTTTATATATTTCTTCCTAGTTTCCACCAAAATTATGGGATGTCAGTAGGAGCATATCATTCCATTATATGCAAAAATCCAGGGTTGTTCCTTGAAAATTTTGAGTGAAACAACCTCATCTCCATTCTGGTCCAACATGATGGTTTGTACAGCAACCATATTCTTGCTTGCTCTTTAGCCCTTGATTCTTTTTCCTACTTGTAGTCCTCCATGTTAAACTCCTATGTCCAGGAGCATGCAACCATTGGCATATTTTTGGTTCATGAAATAATGCCATTCACATCCTGTCCAGATTTGAAGTTCTGCAAAACTTGCACTAGCAAGTTTGTGCTTTCCACCAACTAACCTCACCACCCTCTTGTGCATCCAAAGAGACACTGATCTGGAAGATTTGGCCCCTCCAAGAAATGCCTAGGTGCCTGTGGCATTTTTTCAAACACCTGGAGTGCATGATCAGATTTGACATGAATGGTTGCTTGCATTATGAACTTGACCACCTGACCAAACCACCTTGTCCCTTGTTACCCTTACTAAACCTAGCCTAGTCCTGTTGCTTGCCAACCTCACCTGTGACCTGTAGCATGCCACGACATTGTATCGAACACCTTCCGTGCGTGCACTGGACGCGCCCAGAGCGCGCGTATTGCACGAACCGCGCCCGAGCCGACACGCTGGCCCCCCTGGTTTCGGCCCGCTCTGCAGCACCACGCCACGCACTTCCCCCCCTCACAGCAACGCGCCAAACCGCCCTGGCAGCCTACAGCGATGCCGACAGAGATTTTGGCGGCACACCGGCGTCTGCAGCGCCTCTGCCACGGTTGGCGCCGCCAAAGCCACCCCGGCTCGCCACCTGCCCCTGGGAACAGCGCAAGCTTATCCCCTCGCTCGTCGGCTAGCTCCCGTCATCGCCACGACGCCCTGACACTACAGGGAGGCGGTTCGCCGTCGTCCTTATCGCCGGCCGCCTCGGACCCGACCTCCACCGCGTATATAAGGACCCCAGAGCTCAAGCGAGACCTCGAGCAACCTCATATGATCCTCCTAGTGCTGCCTTGGCCAGCAGTCGAGAGAGGGAAGGCCTTCTTCCCCGAGTCTGGCCGGTTCGGCCACTGCCAAGTTCCTGCCGATTCCGTCGCCACCAGTGCCTCTCCCTCTCCATTCTCTCCACCAAGAACTCTCCCTCCCTCTCATGAGCACAACCCCATGCTCAATTCTGGCCGGAGACCACCGCAGCCCCAAACCCACTTTTTCCCCGGAGCCTCCTCCGCCGCGGAGCATGTCGCCGATGGCCCCCTCCGTCCCCATCACTCCCTTGACCACCAGGAGGACCGCCTAGGAGTGGCGGATCCATCCCTGCACTCGGATGCCCGCGAAGAACCGCCGTTCGCCGCCGGCGATCGCCGGACGCCCCGCCTTTGCTCGGGCAGAGAAGAGGAGGGAGTGGGGACTGATCAAACCTGACCAGTGGGCCCCTAGACCCACTGTCAGAGACCCATTCCCGCCTCCACATGTTTAAGTGGAAGCGCAAAACCCCGAGTACGTCTCCCCTGTTCGAAGGCGTATTCTGCCCGAAACGTTTTATTTTCTGTTTTGCTTTAAATAACAGATTTTGACCAAACTTTGACTGCTTATAACTTTTTAAATATAACTCCAAATAAATTAATTCTTTCTCCTACCTCTTTCAAATATGGTCTAGTTTATTTTAAGATTTATTAAAAAAATTCAAAACAACTTTTTGTGCTTTTTTTATTTTGTGTGTTAATTCAAATATATTCTTTTAATAGGATTTTTGAAGATTTCAAGATGTTTTGGATTGCACCCTGTTTTCCCATGACCTGAAGGCAAGCATCTTGAACCCTGGCATAATATTTCTGGTGTGTTAGTTGATACGATTATAGCACCACCTCATTTCGGAGAACTCGTTATTTTATGTGGTGATACGATCATTTGCATGAATGTATATTAGTGATTTTCCTTGCTGTTGCGAATGTATATACTTGTGATGGTAATCATCCTCATGTGCCTCGCATGCATGCCGGAAAGGAATTCGGGAAATCCTCTGCCTTGGGTAGGAGTGAGCTTGTCGCCGGTCCCCGTCGGGACGGTTATGTCCGGTATGGCATAGTAAGGTATAATGGGTGGTGATTTCGTCGGTTGAAATATATTTGATATACATGTCATGCAGGGAACTCATAAGCTTCCTGAGTCGGCCATAGATCGAGTCTTGTTCCGGTAACCCCCATACTTGTTTCGTACTGCCACTGGTCCCTACCGTAGGTGGGGTATGGTTCAGTAAGTTGTTAACCCTTGTCTTGGCACACACCGTACAGAGAGGCCATGGTGGAAGATACCGGTTGTAGCCCGTAGGCATGCCACCTGGTCCGAGGGCATGGGTGTATCTGGTTGGGACCGAGAGGGGGGCACCCCTTACAGCACGCGATAGAAATTTGATTCCATGCTACGCGAGGTTGTAGCCTCCCCACTTAGAGTTTTGCTTAACAGGTGTCATGGGTGATTCCAGACACGAGTAAAAGCTGGTGTGTGCAAGTCAGGTGTGTTTTCAATTAAAAGATCGTAGACGGAATTAGTCCCGATGGACTAAAGGAATCCGTTACTCGTGGGTAAAGAGTACACCCTCTGCAGAGATTAAACCTATTCGAATAGCCGTGTCCATGGTTAAGGATTTCAGTCTGGGATGGGTCAAGTGTCGGTCTTAGAGTCGGTCTTCGGGGGTGAAATTGTTAAACAAGAACTGAAATTACTACCTGTGATTTGTGATAATTATGATTATTATCATTGTTGACTAACCCGTGTTATTATTATTATTGAGTATCCCTGGGATGGTTCTACCTCCGGGATATTCACCATGATCATTTCTTTTATAAGCCCTTTATGTGGTGTCGCTCAGACGCCCGACTGTGGCATTTCTTTTATAAGCCCTTTATGTGGTGCCGCTCAGACGCCCGACTGTGGCATTTCTTTTAAAGCTCTTTATGTGGTGTCGCTAAGACTTCCGACTGTGGCATTTCCTTTATAAGCCCTTTATGTGGTGTCGCTCCAAACACCCGATCGGTGCCTTTTATTATTTTTATGTTATTACATTTTCATAAATAACCTGCTTACATGCATCAGAGATTTATTTTTGTGACTGACGTCATGAGCATGAATATTTTCAGCACATCAATGTTATATTATACCTGTGTTCATAAATGTTTGCGAGTACATTCAAAGTACTCACTGGCTTGTCACTGGCTATTGTCTTGGCCAGATTTTCTTGCACGGAGAGGAGCGATGCAATGACAGCCCCGGAACCTAAGCAACGGTGATAGCAGCCTCGCGAAGATAGGAGTTAACCTGGTCAGCTGTTCCTGTGGGAAATGGAGTCCCATAGACTGTGGTGATCCACAAACCGCTTCCGCCCTCAACCACTAGAAACCATTTGATGTACTCATAGGCCACAATGGTCTTGTACTACACATTTTGTATTTTTGCTTGGAATTTCTGTATCAAGTTGGTGCCTCATCAGCTAACAGTAATCCTGGGGCTGGTGAGCACAACGGCCATTTTCTGGAAATTAATACCTGGAAAACCGGTTGCGACAGACTTGGTATCAGAGCCAGGCTGACCATTGGCTAATCCTATCTTAGCCGGGTCTATAAACTTAGGCAAACCAACCCACCAAACCATAACCAAACCCCAGCCAAGCTTCTCGTGCAAGATAGCCACACAGTGACCCAACACCTTTTGGCAGTCGGTGCCCAACCTATCAACCTAACCTGTCGCTCATGCGCCAGTGACCGAATCCTGAATAGTCTTTTTGCAAGCGTGCGAAGGAAGACTCCGTCCCCTTTTCTATAAAAGGGCACGCTAGCCTCAACCCAACACTGCACAACCTCTACCCAAACCGAGCCACAATGCCTGGCCCCGTCGTGCACAATGAGACCATAGCAACCAACCTTGGAGGTTTTGCAACCATACTCGCAAACCTCACCCGCCGTGCCTATGCGTTAGAAGAGCCCCCAGAATATGTTGTGTACCAAGGACCCATGAGCGATGAGGACCGTCAATTCTGGGCCACTGTGCACATCTACGGTAGGGGTCTAGCACCCGAGCGCCCCTACAGGTTCACCGGAAGGACAACTTCCTTTGAGCCACAAGCCATCCAACTAGCCGCTCGAGAGGCTATAGTCCATCTCCGGCACTTGTCGCCCAGAGTTAACTGTCGCTCGTTCCACTACTACCCCAAATGTGAAGGGTATGGTAGGCCACCCCAAGTTGCCAACGGAGATCACGAGACAGATCCTGCATTGTTGCATCTAGTGCACTATGTAGGTGCACTAGAGGAACTGTTCGATCAAATCACCATTGATCTAATCGCAGCTCGTGGAGAGCTAGTTCGTCGAGCCCCGGCGAGAGAAGAGAACGAGCCCAACGCGGACAACCTAGTCGTGCTGTTTGGACACCCGATCGAGTCCCTGAGATCTGCCCCAGCCGTCGGCCAAGGTGCTTTGATGACCCCATAAGTGCTTCGTCGCCTCTTGGGAGCACACTCCAACGGGGTTGTGGCCAACAATCCCCGAGATGGTCATCATCGCTACCCCGAGCCTGCAGCCCCTCAACCCACTCCAGCTAATTCCGACGGTGAGACCCGTGGAGAAGCCTCGACATCCACAAGGCATGCCCGCTTGGATGTAAACGAGGTAGACTAAGTCACTCGAGTAGTGTCGAGTCCCAGTGTATCCTCAGTTTGTAATCGTGTGACCTTGTAAATAAACGCCGCCTGTTGTTGTGCCTCTGTAGCCTTACATGGATATGACAGCATGCAGTATAAATTTCTATCCAAGGCACAGTTACCAAAAACCTCTCCGACAACCCCCATAGTAACACATCACATTAGTGTATCTGTGGCTTGACCCCTACCCTTGGAGCAGAGCTGGAAATTTCATTACCTTCCACCACGGTAAAACGGCCCAGCTCCGGTGCTATAAAAAGGCCACCGCATGACCTTGCCAAGAACCCCTCATCTTGTGCACCATCCTCACAACCATTTATTACCATGCCGAGCCCTAGTATTTATCTGAGAACCCCAGATGCAACCCCGGGTAGTTTTGTCAAGATATTGTGGGATTTTACCTGCAATACCATGGGCGCTACCCAGCCACCCCAGTACGAGCTGTTCAAATCAAGAATCACTCCTTCCACCTCGAGATATTGGGCAGTAGTCCACATCCCTCCCGTAAACTCAAACCAAGACCCAACGGAGGTCTCCTTCGTAGGGAAATCTATGCCGACCCCGCATATGGCCATAGAAGCTGCTGCATACGAAGCGCTTGCTCGCCTTCGATTCACGGTACCCTATGCCAGCGAACGAGGGTATTATTACTTTCCGAGCCGTGCAGCACCTGGAGAAGTAACATCTTTTCCCGGTGGACGAATTGAGAGAGACCCAGTCCTGGCCAACCTTGTCCAGTACGCCATCGCTCAAGAACGTTTAACCCAACGCGTGATGGGTCATCTCCAGAGCCTCGCAGATTTAAATCCTCAGATCGCCATCGGCAGATCAGTAAGGCCCGACCAGGAGAGACACATTCATCAACTGGTCAATCCACTTCCTCCGATAGAAGAGGAGTGTATTCCATTGCCAGAGACTTTTTCTCAAGACCCTGTCCAGTTACCTTTCTCATTTTAGATGTCACTGCTATGTTTGTTATTGCAGCATTTATTATTGCATTGTAACTTATGCATGGCTCCCCCAAATTTGTGCGATGAGTCAAATATTTAGTTTCTACTAGTATGAGTAGTTTTCTTCGTGATTAACCCGTGTAACCGCAAAAAAAGGAATCCTAGAATGAGATTTCTTTTCCCTGAGTTGCTACATCATTTATCCCCTCACTACATGGGTTATTTCTATTCGCGCAGCACCACAGCAGCAGACTCACAACCGCTCGAACACATATGGAGTATTTGTTTTTCACTACGGCTCTTAGCAAATCTCGAGGACGAGATTTTTCTTAAGGGGGGTAGTAATTGTAACACCCCAAAAATTTAACCAGGTTTTAGTATTAAAATTTTGCCGAGAGTTTAAAATTTTTGCCTGCAAGTATATCCCTGTTGATTTCAAAACCTTTCCTTTAATATTAAGAATTTTTTTTCCCAAGTGGATCCTTCCAAAACATATTGGACTTATATGCCCTCCTTTTAAAAACAACTCTCAATCAGTAGATTTATTTATTTACTTATTTCACCCTGAGCTTTATTCATTGAAATGACTTGTTTTAAGTTTTGGAGCTCTTTTTGTACTACAACCAGTTGATAGATTTAACTAAAAATCCAACCAAAATTTGGAGATGTCATGTGATGTCTCTAGATCACTTTTGTGCAATAATATATTTCTTTTAGTGCATATTTTGAGTGCTACACCTGTTTTTCTTCTCTGGTCCAGTGGGCAATTTTGCACTACAACCCTTTTATATAGTTCTTCCTAGTTTCCACCAAAATTATGGGATGTCAGTAGGAGCATATCATTCCATTATATGCAAAAATCCAGGGTTGTTCCTTGAAAATTTTGAGTGAAACAACCTCATCTCCATTCTGGTCCAACATGATGGTTTGTACAGCAACCATATTCTTGCTTGCTCTTTAGCCCTTGATTCTTTTTCCTACTTGTAGTCCTCCATGTTAAACTCCTAAGTCCAGGAGCATGCAACCATTGGCATATTTTTGGTTCATGAAATAATGCCATTCACATCCTGTCCAGATTTGAAGTTCTGCAAAACTTGCACTAGCAAGTTTGTGCTTTCCACCAACTAACCTCACGACCCTCTTGTGCATCCAAAGAGACACTGATCTAGAAGATTTGGCCCCTCCATGAAATGCCTAGGTGCCTGTGGCATTTTTTCAAACACCTGGAGTGCATGATCAGATTTGACATGAATGGTTGCTTGCATTATGAACTTGACCACCTGACCAAACCACCTTGTCCCTTGTTACCCTTACTAAACCTAGCCTAGTCCTGTTGCTTGCCAACCTCACCTGTGACCTGTAGCATGCCACGACATTGTATCGAACACCTTCCGTGCGTGCACTGGACGCGCCTAGAGCGCGCGTATTGCATGAACCGTGCCCGAGCCGACACGCTGGCCCCCCTGGTTTTGGCCCGCTCTGCAGCACCACGCCACGCACTTCCCCCTCACAGCAACGCGCCAAACCGCCCTGGCAGCCTACAGCGATGCCGACAGAGATTTTGGCGGCACACCGGCGTCTGCAGCGCCTCTGCCACGGTTGGCGCCGCCAAAGCCACCCCGGCTCGCCACCTTCCCCTGGGAATAGCGCAAGCTTATCCCCTCGCTCGTCGGCTAGCTCCCGTCATCGCCACGACGCCCTGACACTACAGGGAGGCGGTTCGCCGTCGTCCTTATCGCCGGCCGCCTCGGACCCGACCTCCACCGCGTATATAAGGACCCCGGAGCTCAAGCGAGACCTCGAGCAACCTCATATGATCCTCCTAGTGCTGCCTTGGCCAGCAGTCGAGAGAGGGAAGGCCTTCTTCCCCGAGTCTGGCCGGTTCGGCCACTGCCAAGTTCCTGCCGATTCCGTCGCCACCAGTGCCTCTCCCTCTCCATTCTCTCCACCAAGAACTCTCCCTCCCTCTCACGAGCACAACCCCATGCTCAATTCTGGCCGGAGACCACCGCAGCCCCAAACCCACTTTGTCCCCGGAGCCTCCTCCGCCGCGGAGCATGTCGCCGATGGCCCCCTCCGTCCCCATCACTCCCTTGACCACCAGGAGGACCGCCTAGGAGTGGCGGATCCATCCCTGCACTCGGATGCCCGCGAAGAACCGCCGTTCGCCGCCGGCGATCGCCGGACGCCCCGCCTTTGCTCGGGCAGAGAAGAGGAGGGAGTGGGGACTGGTCAAACCTGACCAGTGGGCCCCTAGACCCACTGTCAGAGACCCAGCCCCGCCTCCACGTGTTTAAGTGGCAGCGCAAAACCCTGAGTACGTCTCCCCTGTTTGAAGGCGTATTCTGCCCGAAACGTTTTATTTTCTGTTTTTTTTAAATAACAGATTTTGACCAAACTTTGACTGCTTATAACTTTTTAAATATAACTCCAAATAAATTAATTCTTTCTCCTACTTCTTTCAAATATGGTCTAGTTTATTTTAAGATTTATTTAAAAAAAATTCAAAACAACTTTTTGTGCTGTTTTGATTTTGTGTGTTAATTCAAATATATTCTTTTAATAGGATTTTGAAGATTTCAAGATGTTTTGGATTGCACCCTGTTTTCCCATGACCTGAAGGCAGGCATCTTGAACCCTGGCATAATATTTCTGGTGTGTTAGTTGATACGATTATAGCACCACCTCATTTCGGAGAACTCCTTATTTTATGTGGTGATACGATCATTTGCATGAATGCATATTAATGATTTTCCTTGCTGTTGCGAATGTATATACTTGTGATGGTAATCATCCTCATGTGCCTTGCATGCATGTCGAAAAGGAATCCGGGAAAGCCTCTGCCTTGGGTAGGAGTGAGCTTGTCGCCGGTCCCCGTCGGGACGGTTATGTCCGGTATGGCATAGTAAGGTATAATGGGTGGTGATTTCGTCGGTTGAAATATATTTGATATACATGTCATGCAGGGAACTCATAAGCCTCCTGAGTCGGCCATAGACCGAGTCTTGTTCCGGTAACCCCCATACTTGTTTCGTACTGCCACTGGTCCCTACCGTAGGTGGGGTATCATTCAGTAAGTTGTTAACCCTTGTCTTGGCACACACCGTACAGAGAGGCCATGGTGGAAGATACCGGTTGTAGCCGGTAGGCATGCCACCTAGTCCGGGGGCATGGGTGTATCCGGTTGGGACCGAGAGGGGGGCACCCCTTAGAGCGCGCGATAGAAATTTGATCCCATGCTACGCGAGGTTGTAGCCTCCGCACTTAGAGTTTTGCTTAACAGGTGTCATGGGTGATTCCAGACACGAGTAAAAGCTGGTGTGTGCAAGTCAGGTGTGTTTTCAATTAAAAGACCGTAGACGGAATTAGTCCCGATGGACTAAAGGAATCCGTTACTCGTGGGTAAAGACTACACCCTCTGCAGAGATTAATCCTATTCGAATAGCCATGTCCATGGTTAAGGATTTCAGTCTGGGATGGGTCAAGTGTCGGTCTTAGAGTCGGTCTTCGGGGGTGAAATCGTTAAACAGGAACTGAAATTACTACCTGTGATTTGTGATAATTATGATTATTATCATTGTTGACTAACCCGTGTTATTATTATTATTATTATTGAGTATCCCTGGGATGGTTCTACCTCCGGGATATTCACCATGATCATTTCTTTTATAAGCCCTTTATGTGGTGTCGCTCAGACGCCCGACTGTGGCATTTCTTTTATAAGCCCTTTCTGTGGTGTCGCTCAGACGCCCGACTGTGGCATTTCTTTTATAAGACCTTTATGTGGTGTCGCTCAGATGCCCGACTGTGGCATTTCTTTTAAAGCCCTTTATGTGGTGTCGCTCAGACGCCCGACTGTGGCATTTCTTTTAAAGCTCTTTATGTGGTGTCGCTAAGACTTCCGACTGTGGCATTTCCTTTATAAGCACTTTATGTGGTGTCGCTCCAGACGCCCGATCGGTGCCTTTTATTATTATTATGTTATTACATTTTCATAAATAACCTGCTTACATGCATCAGAGATTTATTTTTGTGACTGACGTCATGAGCATGAATATTTTCAGCACATCAATGTTATATTATACCTGTGTTCATAAATGTTTGCGAGTACATTCAAAGTACTCACTGGCTTGTCCCTGGCTATTGTCTTGGCCAGATTTTCTTGCACGGAGAGGAGCGACGCAATGACAGCCCCGGAACCTAAGCAACGGTGATAGCAGCCTCGCGAAGATAGGAGTTAACCTGGTCAGCTGTTCCTGTGGGAAATGGAGTCCCATAGACCGTGGTGATCCACAAACCGCTTCCGCTCTCAACCACTAGAAACCATTTGATGTACTCATAGGCCACAATGGTCTTGTACTACACATTTTGTATTTTTGCTTGGAATTTCTATATCAAGTTGGTGCCTCATCAGCTAACAGTAATCCTGGGGCTGGTGAGCACAACGGCCATTTTCTGGAAATTAATACCCGGAAAACCGGTCGTGACACTGATGTACCAATCCGACTCACACCCATGCATGTACAGCTTCAGGATATGAACGTTATTATCCGAGGATCCATGTTGCTTAAATTCTTTCATTTATCATGGTTGTACCATTGATTTGGTCCTTCAATTTGAATTTTAAATTATGTAATTAGTCTTTGTCTCCTTTGAGAAGCGCGCCTCCTCCTCGTCCTCTCCACCAAGCAGCGCTGCTTTGACTACGTTGACTGCCCTGGTTAGCACCTCATCTACATCTTCGTGCCAAAGCAGCGTTGCCTAACCTCTAATTCTTCGTCCAAGCAGCACCGCCTACGCCCTTTGCTTCACCGCCCGATCAGCCCCGCCTCCTCTCCTTCTCAACCAACGGTGAGATTTCTTTGCTATTTCTATCATTCATCCTTAGTAATTGTGTAATGGGCCCTGCTATGGTGTTGAAATTTTCCTGTTAGCCTCAATATCTTAATTCTCTTCACGTTCACTTGATCAACTCAGTGCATGTTAAACTATTTTTACGTGTGTTCCTATTATAAGTGCTGCATTGGAATACGTTCTTTGCCAAAATATAGAGCATGTAGACAATTTTGTGTACAACGAGAGCTTCTCCAATGATTTTTTTGCCAAATGGTACATCTCAAATACTGTATTGGATTATAGATGACATTGTTGCCATACTCTGCTCAGATGATGCTAGACTCATTGTTTGCTTTATGACAAGTTCTTGTTCAGGACATTCCTTGCAGAAAGCCCTTTATTTGACCTTAATCCTTTCAGTAAATCATCCTTATATGCACCTAACTTTGTACAGCTTGAAAGAAACTAAGCATATACTATAAAATTATCTGTATTTGTAACATACTGTAATAGTGCAGCATGTTGTTTGTATTGGTGTTATTACTCTTTTCAGTATAGCAACTGGTTCATAGTTTTAAATTTCAAGTTTGGTTCGTAATGACTGGTGTTTCAAAAAAACTGAGTGCACAATCCAGTGAGCATCCAGTTTCCTGTTTGTTAAATGCACAACATACAAAAATTAAACAATGCCTTATCTATGGACCGAGGTTGCATGATTCTGGTTCTAAGCCAAGGGCAGACAGAGACCAGGGCTCTTCTAATAGTGTGTATTCAATGGATCGAATGCAGGCAAGCTGCCAAAGAGAAAGAACAAGATGTCGAGGTCCTACGGTGGCTACGGTGGGGCGCACTGGTGTAGCCCATGCGAGCGACACAGGAGTGAGCGACCAGGAACCAAAAGATGCTGCCAGTATTTAGTAGTCAGGTCAGCAAACCTGTCTTGGTAGTTCCATCACCGAAATGAGGTGCCATATGGATTTGTTCTCTCTTCTCGTACATAATCCAGATTGATATTATCTTTCGCGTGATTTTGTGTTGATGTGTGATCCAGAATTTGGACACATACCCATGTGCTAGAAGGATCTGGTGTAGCTTGTTTAATCAATGCTAGACCAGTTTACATGTACTTCTGAATTTTTCATCGGTTGTACTTGCATATTGGAATGAAGGTGCTCAAGTTTAGCAACTCATACATTTTACTTCTTTATTTCTGTAAGTTGTGCCTTTTGGATTTTGAAAGTTGTCGATGGTTACAATTAGAATTGAAGCAATGCTACTTTACTCCCTCCGTGAAAGAAATGCTACTTGTACTGACTTTGTCGGGCGTTGTACTCTTTAGATAAGTGCTGTATCTTGCAGATTGTTAGGAATATGGCTTGAAAACTTCTTTCGGGGTAATTAGAAAAACGAACCACTAAACTGCATCTCATAGATGAACACTTCTATTTACTGTCTCACCCGAGTGAGTTCCTAAGTATAAACATGCTATGCTTGGCATGCAGTTTTGGGGAAAAGGGAGGCATAGCATGTGTACAAATTGTTTGACCTTGCATTTTACTACTTAGTATTTACTATACATCCAAAATTGTACTTGGAAGTGTCAAAAAATTTCATTTATAATCATCGATAGTAATATTGCTATAGATATATACACACACTGAAAGTTTGAAATAAATTCTAGAAAAGGTACGACTATCATATCTTTTGCTTTGTCCTGTATTCAGTTTTTTAATCTTTTCCTGGTTTGATGTTAATATTTTGTTAGTTCATAGTTGCTGCTAATTTGTACTTCAAAAATTTTAAACTTGATTTTGTTTTCTCAGCAGATCAACCTGTTTTTTTTCTCAAGCTTGTAAGTTTTGTCACAAGGAGGAGATTGTTAGAATGCTACAGAACTTTAAGTACATGCATGATAGTAGTTGTACCGGTCAACTAGGATGTCTACGTGATGTTTCTTGTATTCGTAGCAACAACACAATCATGTGGGGCGAGATTAAGCTACGATCTTCAAAATCATTGCAAGTTTGGTGATTCTTCGAGAGAGACATGTGGCTCTCTTTGAAGGACGCGGTCTCACAGGATGGTGGCGAGTCTGTTATTCACAAGACATCTAATAAAGACATCCAACAAACGGTTGTGAACAAGCAATTTTTCCTCCTGTACATGCCTGCAGCTGTGCGTCAAGATCAAACCAATTGTATCTTAGTTTGAACAAAAGAAATCTTATTGTCTTATGTAAATTCTGTTTACCGATGTAGTTGGATGCTACTGAATGGATCTATGAATGTTGAAATATTGAATTTTTTTGTCAATATGTGTTTGAGGTCTGCTACCGAATATTGAATCAATTCCTGTATGAATAGAAATAAAAAGAAATATATATGCTACCAAGATCAAGAAAACTGCTGGGGTAAGTAAAAGTCAAGGGCAGACTATCTGCCGGGGCACTATTACTGGCATATACTTCTATCTACCGGGAAAACAGCGTTTCCTGGTAGTGCAACTGCCGGGAGATCTATTTCCCGGCAGCCGTTCTTGTGGCAGTTCTATCTGCCGGGAGAAACTCTGTCCCGGCAGTTTATCTGCCCTCTTAAGGGCCTTCTCCCGGCAGATTACATGCCATTGCATTCGTGTTGTGGTGTAGTGCTTGCCGATGACGCATGTAACCCTTTGTACAAAGCCAGGCGTAGACCCTGAGCATAAATAAATGAAGCGCTGGCGCCCTAAGTTATAGCATGCATCGTAGGTCGAGTCTCGTCCTTGGTTAGGGTTGATAGTGCTTAGCGGCGACTAACCCCTAGCTTAGAGGTCGAGTGTGCGTCTCTTTGTATTTCTTTTGTCTTCTTTGGTTCACAGGACACACAGATATCCGTGCCAAACCACTTGGGGAGAAAAGAAAGAGGAACAGGCCAGCATCTAGCCCCCGGCAAGCCAGTATTGCCGGGGGCTGCAAGAGCAAAGATTCACCCACGACGAACCAGGGTTGCCGGGGACTGCAGCTTCAGATAAGTTCTTCATCCCTTATCATGCATTCCATTATGGACTGAGGTATGTGAAACCTTGTTTCCCCCTAAGCTACAGTGCTCCCATAACTCTAGGCCCTAGGGCTCGTTCCTGGGGCCAAGTTTGGTCGTAGTCGCGGCAGCGGAAGGATGAAACAAGGAGCCTGAACCCACCTCATCCCTGCCTCCGCCAAAGGCGTGAGGAAGCTCGAGCGAAGTGGGGAGATGGCAAGGCCTGTTGCCGGGCAAGGAAATGTTTATCTTGAAGATATCAAGGATTTACTCCTTGTCATGGGTTCCACCCGCAAACAAATGACCTGGCAAGCATCCCTTTTTCATTAAAAAAACATTCCACTCTGGTACAGTCCATAGGGAATGAAAAACATGAATGATGGGATTACAAGTTTTATGTTCAACAAAGGCCCGAAGGCTTGCAAACTAAAAAGAGATAAGGTGCCTGTAATCCCTTTCTTGTCCCTCTCCTCAGAAGGCAGGTCAAGGAGGCAGAAAGGACAAAAGGAGCGCCTAGGCGAGCTACAGGTGGCAGAAGACACCAAGAGAACATCTTGGTGGCCGTCCAAAGGATGAATGGTGATGGCGGCGCCGGAAGTAGAGCTCGAAGACGAGGCGGCAGGACGTCAGCATGCGTCGAAGGCATCGGTGCCCGCGTACTCCGACTTGACGGCCTTGCCGCCGCCCTCTTCCTCTTCTGCAGCCTCCCAACGCCAGCCGCCCAAGGAGACGACCGCGAGAAGTTCAAGGAGCCGGCGACACGGATGATGGGGTCAACGGTGCCGCACGGAGCGGCACCCGACACCTAGTCGGACCCGTCATCCTGCCGCCTACTACCCTCGTCGTCGCTGCCGCTGTCCTCCTCGTCACTCCCACCCGAGGAGGAGTCTTCACTATCAGAAGAGCTCTCCATGTAGCACCTTGCACGGGTCCCAAAGAGCCCGAAGACCTTGACGGAGAGAAGGCCACCCTCCATTAGCTTAAAATGGAGAGTGAGCCCCTCCGTCAAGCGGTGGATATGAGAAAACATCTTCCATCCCCGACGAAGATACATCACATGAGGGGCGGGGAAGTCGACGCGGACCCGCGTGCCACTAATCCCGCAGCCCCTCATGTGCAGCCGCAACGACTCCGGCGGATCCAGCTCCCCCGCGCAAATGGAGTCGGGAGACGAAGGTGACGACGCGGCGACCGGCGCAGCCTGACGAAGAACTCACAAGGGTCATCCCCAACATGGCCCTCCATTGGAGGAGGAGTTGCTGGCGGAGGCGAGGCCGGCGCGCCACCCCGTCCTCCTCTTCCCCGAGCGCCTCGGCCTCGCCCCCTCCCCCTTCCCCTCGCGGCTGGCTATGCCACCGTAGGCGCAGGAGAAGGAGGGACGCATTGTCGAGCGGCGAACCTCGCCGCCACTGTTGAAGGACCGGGATTCCCTCTCTCCATGACGGATGGAAGGGAGGAGCAGAAGCTGAAGGAAGAAGAAGATGAAAGAATGCGGGACGCCATCCTCCTCCCGCTCTTTATAAAGGATCGGGGTTGGGGCTCGGCCGCCCCGCTCGGCCAATCAAGATACGGAAGGCGCGGAGAGCCGGGACCGACCCGCCGCCCCAACCAGCGACGACCTGGTTTCCCGCCTCCACCGTTTGCCACCCCAGGCGCATGGGAGACACGTGGCGGACGTGCAGAACCGAGGGGACGGGTGAGACGACCACTCCCCACCCTGTGATCGTGGGGAGTGGACGCCTTGAAGACCGCGCCTCAGCCCCATTCAGTAATGGGCCGCACCTCCACGCCTCCCTCCGTTTATGGGAAAGGCGCGAACCGCCCCTTTACTACGATGTGACGCATGCCTGTGGGAACCAACCCCACGCATGCCGCCCACGTCACATGCGCCTCCCCACGCCGCACCACGCGCGGGAATCGCGGGAAGCGCAGCGCGCGAAGAATCTTACCGTGGTAAAAACCGCCCTGCCTGCCCGCGCACCTTTTTTTGGCCTAGCCCAACAACGCGTTGCGCTAATGTGTGGCCCAGGCCCGGGGGCTCCTGTCGGTATACAAAAAGAGGGGTACACTTTTTGTACCCCTATAACTGTGCACGGGTAGTTTGAGCCACGGGCACCACCACACCAAGCAAGGCAAGGGAGGTGAGCCAGGGTAAGACCGAAGCTCAAGAGAACTAGAAAAACACCAAGGCCAAGACCACGAAGAGCAAAGGGGATGAAGCGGACTCCCCCAGCAAGATCCTTGCCGGGAGACAGTTCTAGCAGCCCCGGAAAGACCCTTGCCGTGGCGACTCGTCCTGCGCCTACAGAGCAAATCACCCTTGAGTCCACTGCCCCAAAAGGGCAAGGATTCGGGAGACATCCCCGTGGCGGCATGCAGATCTTTGTGAAGACATTCAAGATCAGATACGCACTAAGGAGACGACAACCCTTGGCGGGATCCCAGCCGAGGAAGACCACAAGGCCCCCGGCAAGCGCCTTGCCGGGGATGACAACAGGCGCCTCGGCAAGACCCTTGCCGGGGCCCCGGGAAGGCCCTTGCCGAGGACACCCGCAGGGCCACCATCAGGCCCACGCCGACTAAACCTCCACCACTGCATGCATGCAGCTGCCGACCCAACCAGCTGGGCAAGCACCCACGTGGCGGCATGCAGATCTTCGTGGAGACCCACCACTGCGCCACCTCAGCTGCCTGCCTACCTACATGGCATCGCAGGCATCGCTGGCCAGGGCACGTGTCGACACAAGAAGGAGCGGCGACGGACGAGACATGTTTCACCCCCATCCCCGATAAAGCAAGGACACCTAAGCAAGACGCATTAAATGCGCCTTGTCATGTGATGCAAGGGATAACCTCATAGCCATGTACCCTTTCCACCTCCTGTGTGCCACTGTGGCAACCCCTTTTTTCTATAAAAGGAGGCCCGAGGCGACCAGAGGAAGGATTCGGATTTTTGGAGCTCCTCACGCCCCATAGCTAGCTCAAGAACACAGATATACAATCCACCAAAGCAGGAGTAGGGTTTTACGCATCCTCGCGGCCCGAACCTGGATAAACGAACCGTGTGCTATCTGTTTGATCTGCTCTTCTCACGACCCCGCGCCCCGCTAACCACAGTAGGGATTCTTGTGATCCCATAGGTGTCGTTCCCACCGACAATATCATTACCATGTTGAACTCGATGATATCTTTGCTTCTGGTACAAGTGAATGTTTCTTCTTTAAGCTAGTGTTGGTGGTGATTAGATAGCGGTAATGACTATATGATGATTAAGTAGTGGTAATGAGATGACTATTATATGATGATTTTTAGCTAGCTATGAAAACTGTTGTTGGTGATGATATATATGATGCAAGAGTTTTTATATTAATATGATGATGATGAGTTATTATATCATTTATGAAAGAAACCGCAGATTAGTTTCAACTAGATGGATTCTAGCTAAGTGATCAAGTATATGCCATATCCATATTACCTCGATCACTTAATTAGGTGATCAAGTATATATAATATGGATATGGCATATACTTGATGACTTAGCTAGGATCCACATGCATCCAGTCAAACTAATCTGCGGTACTTTCACCTAATGATTTAACAACTCATTATAATGTAAAACAATCACTAAATTAAATTGAAAACACCAAATTAAAGTAAAAATAAAAATAAAACCAAAACACACCCAAACATTTAGTACCGGTTGGTGTTACCAATCGGTACTAATGTCCTACGCTCCCCCGGAGCTGGCTCGTGCCACGTGGTTGCCCTATAGCACCAGTTCGTGCTGAATCGGTACTAAAGGGGGGGCCTTTAGGGCCCACACTTTAGTGCCGGTTACCGAACCGGCACTAAAGGGCCTTACGAATCGGTGCTATTGCCCGGTTCTACACTAGTGCTAGTCCGAGGTACAAGTCCGGATGACCCGACTGTAACAATCGCAGAGGTGCTCCCTTTATGCCCTAGCGGAACTAACGGGAACGTAGGGCATAAGCATAGTAGCTAGGCGACCTAGCTTGGCAAAAACTTATGTCATAAATGTGCATATCATGGCGAAGAAAAGGTATATACGAGAAAAGGACATATATGTGGCGAGCTTGATGCTCGGAAAATGATAATAAGCTTCTATAAAAGAAGCCCCCGGGTGTTATGAGCGTATACATTTAAGGATGTGTACCTCATAAGTGTGTGGTCTAGCCGCACACGAGCTATAAAGCTAAAGAAAAATATTTAAAGAGAGAAAAAATGAAAAGAGGAGCAAAAGAAAACAAACAATGAGTCCGACTCTAGGCGTAGAATCTTCAGAGTCTGGCGGCATTCCACGGTTTTGACTCTAAGAGATTATCTGATGCGTCATGCAGACGGTACGCACCTCTAGTGAGAACTTCATCTATAATGAAGGGAAGTTCCCACTTGGGCTTGAGTTTGTCCTTTTTCTTCTCTGGCAAGTGTAGAACAAGTTTGCCAACATTGTAAGTCTTGGCCCGCGCCTCTCTGCTTTGGTATCTGTGAGCTTGTTGTTGATAGAATGCAAAACGGGCCTTTGCAAGATCGTGCTCCTCCTCCATGTTATCTAGACTGTCGTGTCCTGTCGATCTAGCTCGTCTTCCCTCTTGTTGTACATGCGCACTCGAGGTGAGTCATGAATAATGTCACAGGGCAAAACAGCCTTCGCGCCGTACACCATAAAAAATGATGTGTAACTGGTAGTGCAATTGGGCGTGGTCTGCATCCCCTAGAGTACGGAGTCGAGCTCCTCGACCCAGTGTTTGTCTGACTCTTTTAAAGACCGTACTAGTCTAGGCTTAATGCTGCTCATGATAAGACCATTAGCTCGTTTCACTTGACCATTCGTTTGGGGGTGATAGACGGAGGCATAATCGACCTTGATGCCCAGGTTAGCACACTATTTTTTCACTTTGTTGGCTGTAAAATTGGAGTCGTTATCGGTGATGATGATGTGTGGGAAACCATAACGGTGTACGACAGCGGATATAAAGTCTTATCACAGGTCCGACTCCGGTAATTTTAACTGGCTTGGCCTCTATCCACTTAGTGAATTTATCTACCATGATCTGCAGGTATATTTTTCTTATGGCTTCCCCCTTTGAGGGGTTTGACCATATCAAGCCCCCAGACCACGGAAGGCCAAATAATGGGGATTGTTTATAAGGCGGTAGGAGGCATATGGCTTTGATTGGCGAAAAGCTGGCATCCCACACAACGTAGGACCAGGTCCTGTGCATCTGCTTCGGCCGTCGGCCAGAAGAAACCAGTACGGAAGGCCTTGCTTGCAAGAGCCCGGGCTGCTGCATGGTGACCGCCAAAACTAGCATGGATTTCGGCCAAGAGATGTTGTCCATCTTGTTCGGAAATACATCTTTGAAGTATTCCGGTAGCACTCTTCTTGTAGAGCTCTCCTTCATGAACCTTGTAGGCTTTAGAGCGCCGAACGATGCATCGAGCCTCATTCTGGTCCTCAGGGAGCTCTCGCCTATTAAGGTAGGCCAAGAAGGGTTCGGTCTATGGGGCAATTAGTGCCATTACTAGGTGGGCCGATAGTGTTGCTTCGGTGCTGATCCCCCGATGACATCAGAATTGTGTTCGGATTCTTGGGGTATAACCGGATCTGGACTAGTGTTGCCGCTCTCATCCTGCCACACCACGGATGGCCTGAAGAGCCTTTCCAAAAAGATGTTAGGCTAGACGGGGTCACGCTTGGTGCCCATGCGAGTAAGGACATCTGCCGCTTGATTACTTTCTCGAGCCACATGATGAAACTCGAGTCCCTCGAACCGAGCTGATATTTTGAGTATGGCATTACGATAGGCCGCTATCTTTGGATTTTAGCGTTGAAGTCTCCGTTTATTTGGGATATTGCGAGGTTTGAATCCCCACGCACCTCTAGGCGTTGTATGCCCATAGAGACAGCCATCCGAAGACCGTGCAATAAGGCCTCATATTTGGCTGCGTTATTGGAGTCTGTGTATAATATTTGGAGTACATACTGGACTGTGTCTCCTGTGGGGGACTTTAAAACAATGCCCGCTCCTAAACCGGCCAGCATTTTAGAGCCATCGAAGTGCATGAACCAGCTGGAATATGTACCATACTCTTAGGGAGTTCGGCCTTTGTCCATTAGGCGACGAAGTCAGCCAATACTTGGGATATAATGGCTTGGCGTGGTTTGTATGTGATATCAAATGGCAAGAGCTCAATGGCCCACTTGGCAAACCAGCCTGTAGCATTGCAGTTGTTTACTATGTCATTGAGTGGTACTTCGGAAGCCACCGTGATTGAGCACTCTTGGAAGTAGTGTAGTAGCTTCTGGGATGCCATGAAGACCACATGTGCTATCTTTGGGTAATGAGCGTACCGGGATTCGCATGGTGTGAGGACAGTGGATACATAGTATACCAGTTTCTGAAGTGGGAATTTATGTCTGCCCTCCTCTCGTTCGACGACGAGCACCACACTCACCACTTGGTGTGTTGCGGAGATGTATAATAACATGGGTTCGTCGAAGTTTGGCATGGCCAGGATTGGGTTGCTCGCTAAAAGAGCTTTTATTTCTTCCAGTCCGGCCGTTGCCGCGTCCGTCCACTCGAAGTGGCCAGTGCATTGCAGTAGGCGGTATAGTGGCAATGCTTTTCTCCTAATCTGGAGATAAAGCGGGTTAAAACTGCCACGCATCCGGCTAGTTTTTGGACCTCTTTAAGGTCTATTGGTGTAGCCAATTGTGACAAAGCTCGGATTTTAGCTGGGTTTGCCTCAATTCCTCTGTTGGAAACAATGAAGCCCAGCAGCTTTCCGGCGGGAACGCTGAAGACACACTTTTCCGGATTGAGCCTGATGTCATATGCACAGAGGTTGTCGAATGTGAGACACATGTCGTCTACTAGTGACTCGACAAGCTTAGTTTTGATGACGACATCATCCACATATGCTTCGACCGTTTTGCCGATTTGTTTCTCCAGGCATGTTTGAATCATGCGTTGGTAGATGGCGCCGGTGTTTTTCAGCCCGAAGGGCATAGTGTTGAAGTAGAAAGGCTCGTATGGGGTAATGAATGATGTTGCGGCTTGACCAGATTCCTGCATTTTGATTTGATTGTATCCGGAGTATGTGTCGAGGAAACACAGTGAGTCGTCTCCTGTGGTAGCATCAATGATCTGATCGACGCGGGGGAGGGGGAAGGGATCCTTAGGGCAGGCCTTGTTGTGGTATTTGAAATCGACTCACAGGCGCCAGGATTTATCCTTCTTTGGTACCATCACCAGGTTTGTTAGCCAGTCCAGATGTTTTATTTCTTTGATGAACCCGGCCTCAATTAACTTGGCTAGTCCCCCCCATAGCTTGTCGTTTGGATTCGGAAAAGCGCTGCAGTGGTTGCTTGACCGGCTTGTATCCCTTCAATATATTAAGGTTGTCTTCGGCCAACCTGTGTGGGATTCCTGGCACGTCAGAAGGGTGCTAGGAGAATATGTGCTAGTTCTCACGCAGTAACGCGTGTAATGCGGCGTCGACTGTAGGGTCAGCTGTGCCCCGATGGAGGCTGTCTTCTTGGGGCCCGTCGGGTGAACTTGAAATTTGACTATTTCGTCTGCTGGTTTGAAGGAGGTGGATTTGGGGAGCTTATCGAGGATTACGTGGTCCCTACCCACTGTGGAGCGTAGTGCGGTCAATTCTTCGGCCGCTAGGGCCTCGGGTAGTGCCTCGAGGGCCAGAGATGCAGTTTTGTTTTCAGCTCAGAGTGCTATGTCTGGATCACTGGTGAGAGTTATAATACTGTTGGGCCCGGGCATCTTGAGCTTCATATACCCTTAATGAGGTATGGCTTGAAAGCGCGTGAATGTGTCCCTCCCTAACAGGGCGTCATATCCACTATTGAAAGGGGCCACTTGGAAGGTTATTTCTTCGGACCGATAGTTCTCCGGCGTGCCGAATACCATGTCGAGCTTAATTTTTCCCGCGCATCTTGCTTCCCAACTGGGAATGAATCCTCGTAAGCTTGTATCACTTTGCTCTATGCGGCTTCTGTCTATTTGCATTTTACTAAGTGTGTCCTCGTAAATGAGGTTTAATCCGCTACCGCCGTCCATGAGCACTTTAGTGAGTCAAAATCCATCCACAATTGGGTTGAGGACCAAGGTGGTCAGTGCCCAGACTAACAAGAATTTTGGTTCCTACTTGGCATTAAAAGTTATTGTCGTGTCGTTCCAGAGATTGATTGCTGTGACTTCGCAGACTTCGGTGAGGTCACAGAGTGTTCTCTTACGCCGATTGCTTGAAGCTAAAGTCTCGAAGACCGTCAATACTCTGTGGTCGTCATCTTTCGGAAAGTGTGGCTCTGAGTTATTTTTGGTGAGGATATCCTCGCCGCTCTTGGCTACTTGCCGGAGTATCCAACATGCTCTAAGGCTGTGGGTTAGTTCGATATCCGGTGTCGTGTGTATTTTGCATGGCCTATCAAGCCATCCTTCAAGAATGGTGCCACGTCCCGTAATGGGTTTAATTTTCTTGCCTACGGGGTCGGGTGCCCTACGAGGGTGCATCCATTTTTGCCTGCCAGGTAGGTGGCATGAAGGCCGGTGCTTCCGAGCGAGCTGTCTGAGTTTTCCAGGCGCTTTCCATTGCGCAGTACTTCTGTACTATGGTTACCAAGGCAGCGAAGTGTAGTATGGGACAGTGGTTGAGGGTGTTGAGGATTCCTTTGTCCGTGCAATTATAGGAATGCTGGAATCGCGTCATCGTGGTGGAAATCTTTAACCTTGTCCTTGACAAGGAGGAATCTAGCCCAGAAGTGATGGACTATTTCCTAACGCTGCTGTCGTACGTACATGAGGTCGCATATATCCGGGGGACCGGAATTGCTTGGTGAATATTGCTTGTGGTGGGTGGGTAGCGTTAAATCCGAACTCTGACCCAATGTGGAGTCTGGAGTTTGAAGAACTTCCGAGTTTATTAGTTCAGGATCCGGGATGTCCAATGATTCCTGAGGCTCAACGTCCAATTCTAAGTTCGGAGGGCCAGGAGTGTCACCACGCAGACGAGTATCCGGCTCTATGAGCTCGGAAATCCAATCATAGCTTGTTTTCAGTATAGGGGAAGAGCTGTTGTTGCTTTGCTCCTCTACGACTGCTATCTGATGGGTGATTGGCGGAGATTTGATTTTTCTCTGATCGGGTTTAAGCCCAATCTGATCATAGTCCGAAGCGACTCCCAGGGCGGCGATGTGGTCCAGGAGTTCGTTTAAGGACGACAAATCCGCCGGATCCATCTGCTTGGAGTATTCAGAGTCGACACAGAGACGATTTTCGATGACTTGGGAAGTCAACATCGGCTTAAAGGTCGAACAGGCGGCCATGGTAAAGCTGTCAAGCCGGAGGGTTTGGCCTAAGGCCAGGGCTCCGCCGGAAGTGATTCTGTCCTTGATAACTAGGCGAGCCATCAATCCTGTTGTCGACGCAACAGAGGAACTCTCAATGAAAGCACCAATGTCGGTGTCAAAACCGGCAGATCTCGGGTAGGGGGTCCCGAACTGTGCATCTAAGGATTGTTGGTAATAGGAGACAAGGGACACGATGTTTTACCCAGGTTCGGGACCTCTTGATGGAGGTAATACCCTACATCCTGCTTGATTGACTTTGATGAGTA
This sequence comes from Triticum urartu, assembly GCF_003073215.2. Taxonomy (NCBI): domain Eukaryota; kingdom Viridiplantae; phylum Streptophyta; class Magnoliopsida; order Poales; family Poaceae; genus Triticum; species Triticum urartu. The sequence continues at coordinate 161,621,322 of NC_053025.1, forward strand.
TAGGGGTTACAAGAGTTGATCTACCATTAGATCATAATGGCTAAACCCTAATTGTGTAGCCTATATGATGATTATGGTTGCCTCTACGGACTAAACCCTTCGGTTTATATAGACACCGGAGGGGGCTAGGGTTGTACAGAGTTAGTTTATAGAGAAAGGAATATTCATATCTGCACGCTAAGCTTGCCTTCCACACCAAGGAGAGTCCCATCCGGACACGGGAGGAAGTCTTCTATCTTGTATCTTTACGGCCCATTAGTCCGGCCCATGTCATATAGCCCGGATGCCCAAGGACCCCTTAATCCAGGACTCCCTCAGTCATCCAGGTCACCATGCTAGGGAACACTACAAAAAAATACACTTCCGTGATGATACATGTTTGTCACAGTAGGTCATGTCTTCTGTCATGCATGTACATCCATGACGATTTTATGACAGAATCAAGATAGTCATACCTGTGCTGTGTAGAAGGTTTCCATGACAATACCAAAATTATCATCATGGAAGTGTCCACTTCCATGACAATAAATGATGCATCATGGAAGTGCTTTCGTGAAGGGTAACCGACACATGGCATCTAGTGTAACGGGTCGTCGTTAAGCTATCAGGTTCCGGTTTGGATCCGATAACCCGATAACAACCTAGACCAATGGGAATTTTCCACATGTAAAACTCTTATTTGTCGGCGGATCCACGTGTCAGCTCAGCGTTGGGACATATGTCATCCGGCGAATGGATGGGACACACCTATGATATGTCGACATGTAGCTCAGCCCAACATGGTCCATTCAGGTCAAAATGTTGAGCCATTTGACCTGGTCAAAAGGTAATGGCCAGACCAACTAAAAGCTTGTTAATGGCCTGTTCGCATATGGTCCATTCCCAGCCCGCTAACTCAGAACTCATTATGGCCTATCCGAATTAGGCCCAGTAGCGTTATCTGGGCTGTCCAATATGATTCTAGCCCGTTGTAACTTCCCGCCCATGTATGGCCCATGACGTCTTTCAGCACATATGAGGCCCTTTGTAAATCTTGGCCCATTAATGTTGTAATGCCCACGATGCGGCTATATCTCCCACGAGTCCAGGCACGACTTAGAGGCATAACCGCATGGTGGTTTTGTCGCAAGACGAAAAATCTTCACACAGCCACCTCATCCTACGATATATACATGGTGCACACACCCAAAGAAGGCAATGGCGATGAGACAACGGAGGATGACCCCTCCAAGAAGCAACCCAAGCGCCGGCGTCAGCGGCGCCGCTCTAAGTCCCGCCAAGGCAAAAGTGGTGATACCGGCATCGGAGATAATAGCACTCCGGACAGTGTCGAAGACAATAACAATCCCCTCCAGCAAGATTTAGAGTAGGAGGATGGAGGAGCCAGCCCTCCTGAGAGAGCGGCAGATGGAGAGGTGGAGGATGATAATTACATGCCTCCCTCCGAAGACGAGGCAACCCTCGACGATGAGGAATTCGTCATGCCACAGGATCCTGTCGAACAAGAGCGCTTCCAGCGCCGGTTTATAGCCACGACAAATAGCCTTAAGAAACAGGAGTAGCAGCTTCAAGCTGATCAAGATTTGCTAGCCGACAGAAGGACTGAAGTCCTGGCGGCTGAGGAATATAAACTCGAATGCCCCTCCAAGAGTTACCCAAAGTGCAGGTTGCTACCCCGACTGGAGGAGGAAGCACCGATACCTACATCCCGTGGCTGATCGGCCACCTCGTGGCCGCGACAGAGAGGCATTCCAGCCAAAAGCTCAGCCCGCACCCTGACGCCATTCAAATAAAAAGGCATGGGGAAATACGCCAGACCTGCGAGTCGTATTGGAGGACAAAGCAAAACATGCAAGATCGATCTACGGATCACGAGGGCGCGCCACTATGCGAGACGATAATCGTCACGCCGGATACAGTAAAAGTAAGTCCGGCCAGGCCGAACACAGCGTGCAAGACTCATTTCAGCTGCGTCGCGACATAGCCCAGTACAAAGGCGCCGCACACCCCCTATGCTTCACAGACGAAGTAATGGATCATCAAATCCCAGAGGGTTTCAAACCCATAAATATTGAATCATACGACGGCACAACAGATCCTACGGTATGGATCGAGGATTTCCTCATGCACATCCACATGGCCGCGGTGATGACCTACACGCCATCAAATACCTCCCACTAAAACTCAAAGGACCAGCTCAGCATTGGCTCAACAGCTTGCCAGCAGAGTCCATTGGCTGTTGGGAAGATCTGGAAGCCGCATTCCTCGACAAATTTCAGGGCAGTTATGTGTGACCACCAGATGCCGATGACATGAGCCACGTAATTCAGCAGCCAGAAGAATCGACCAGGCAATTCTGGACACGGTTCCTAACAAAGAAAAATCTAATCGTCGACTGTCCGGATGCAGAGGCCCTAGCAGCCTTCAAGCACAACATCCGCGATGAGTGGCTAGCCGGCACCTTGGTCAGGAAAAGCCGAAATCTATGGCAGCCCTCACGACACTCATGACCCGCTTTTGCGCAGGAGAAGACAGCTGGCTGGCTCGTAGTAATAACATATCAAAGAACCATGGTACTTCGGATACCAAGGACGACAATGGCAGGTCACGTCGCAACAAGCATAAGCGCCGCATTAACAACGACCATACCAAGGATACGTCAGTCAATGCCTGATTCAAAGGCTCTAAACCCGGTCAGTGGAAAAAACCATTCAAAAGAAGCACTCCGGGCCCGTCCAGTTTGGATCGTATACTCGATCACTCGTGCCAAATACCCGGCACCCCCGACAAGCCAGCCAACCACACCAACAGGGATTGTTGGGTGTTCAAGCAGGCCGGCAAGTTAAATGCCGAAAACAAAGATAAGGGGTCACATAGCGATGACGAGGAGGAGCCCCGGCAGCCGAACACCGAAGGACAGAAGAGGTTCCCCCCACAAGTGCGGACGGTGAACATGATATACGCAACCCACATCCCCAAGAGGGAGCGGAAGCATGCGCTCAGGGACGTATATGCGTTGGAGCCAGTCGCCCCAAAGTTCAATCCATGGTCCTCCTATCCAATCACCTTCGATCGCAAAGACCACCCCACTAGTATCCGTCATGGCGGATTCACCGCACTGGTCCTAGACCCAATCATTGACGGATTTCACCTCACTCGAGTCCTAATGGATGGCGGTAGCAGCCTGAACCTGCTTTATCAGGACATAGTGCGCAAAACGGGTATAGACCCCTCAAGGATAAAACCCACAAAAATGACCTTTCAAGGCGGCATACCAGGTGTAGAGGCCCATTGCATAGGCTCAGTAACACTGGAAGTGGTCTTCGGATCTCCGAATAACTTCCGAAGCAAAGAGTTAATCTTCGACATAGTCCCGTTCCACAATGGCTACCATGCACTGCTCGGGCGAACCGCATTTGCAAGATTCAATGTGGTACCGCATTATGCATATCTCAAGCTCAAGTTGCCAGGACCTCGGGGGGTCATCACAGTCAATGGAAACACAGAGCGCTCTCTCCGCACGGAGGAGGACACTGCGGCCCTCGCAGCAGAAGCACAAAGCAGCCTCTTAAGGCAATCCACTAGTTCGGTGATTAAGAACCCGGACACCTTCAAGCGCGCCTGGAGTAATCGGCAACTCGACCGCCTGGCACGTTCCGAGCTCGCATAGCAATGCGGCCCCCACCCCGGTCCCAGTCAAGTGGCAAAATCCATGCCACGCGTACATAATTACGCATTGAAAATACCATGGGCACAAGCGGGGAGGGGGGCACGACTGCGGCACGCTCCAAGTCGCGGCTTAAACCGCACTAGGGGCTTCCTGCTTTGTTATTTTTCTCTTTCAGGACATTAATCTCTGGAAACCCTGTCCGGCAGCATGATTGCCGAACACATGATGCAGTAATCAAGGAGGCAGAAAGCTACGTCACACCACGGAACTCCCAGGTGGATTACGATAATGAGTGAAATATTTGCTTTAATACTATTCCTCAGCTTGCCCTTGGAAGGGACATGTCAAACAGTCCTACTTTTTCCTTATCGCACTACTTGTATCATTCAGCTTTAACGCACCTTTTTGAATAAACAATGCATAGCATTAAGACTATTATTGCATTCTTCCTTTTATATATATATATATGTTCATTCACGACATCTAGCATCCGTACACTCTGGTACGGCCAATATTCTAGGGGCTTAAGCATACCCCATAATACGACGTGAGAAGTCCGAACACTTTCGACAGTGCGGCACCTCGAACTTATAGCATTATATGCATCAGCTCCGAATCATGTCTTGGGTCAATAGTTGGGTTTGCCCGGCTCCCATGTTTTGGTACCTTACGTTCCGCTATATCGGCTAAGGTAGCACTGGCAGAACTACTGCGATTGTGCCCCAGTTCTGCTGGGCTAAGCACCTCAGTAGAGAAAGCTAAAACTGTCTGTCATGATAAGGCGAGAGATTGGTCGCTGTTCGAGAGGTTTCAAGTCCCTAAAGACTTATGCCGCTTAGAGCGAGGAGTCGGCCCTGTCCGGCTTAAGGCTTGTATCGCGCCCCGAATTCGGCCTTCCGAATACTAGGGGCTTCGCCGAAATTTAAAATTATAGAATTCTATGGCTAAGTGAGAGTGATAACGCATTATAGTCCGATTGCCTTGTTCGTTGTGCTGAGCACGTCCCTCGAAGGACCCAACAATGGGAACAAGAGTGCTCATGTTTATCCCGAACACCCCGGCACTCGTGGCGTGGGGGCAGAAGCCGACAACTAGCCATCTCTCAGATTTGGTAAACATCTGAACAGAAGGTAATATTTTAAATTCAGACAACCGTTGCATAGCGCATATGAACAAGTTTTCATAATACAGGATTACACGAGCAAGTTTATTCAAATATCACATCTTTTGCACACTCGTCCGCTACGAGACGGGCACCCTTCAGGACACCCTCATAGTACATCTCGGGGTGGCGATGCTCCTTGCCCTGCGGCGGCCCTTCCTTCACTAGCTTCACGGTGTCCATCTTGGCCCATTGCACCTTCACACGGGCGAAAGCCCGGTGTGCACCTTCGATGCAGACAGACCGCTTGATGACTTCCAGCCATGGGCAGGCATCCACAAGCTGCCTCACCAGGCCGAAGTAGCTGTTGGGAAGGGCGTCGCCAGGACACATCCGGACTATAAAGCCCTTCATGGCCTGTTCGGCTGCCTTGTGGAGCTCGACCAGTTGCTTCAGCTGGTCGCTCAGAGGCATCGGGTGTTCGGTCCCAGTATACTGAGACCAGAACAGCTTCTCCGTTAAGCTTCCCTCCTCGGCCTGGTAAAACTGTGCAGCATCCGACATGCTGCGGGGCAAATTTGTGAATGGTCCTGGAGAGCTCCGGATTCGGGTAAGTAACAAGTAATTTACTTTCACATGCTTGCTTTGCATATAGAATGCCTTACCCGCCGCTACCTTCTTCATCGCATCAATCTCCTGGAGGGCCTTTTGGGCTTCGGCCTTGGCACCTTTTGCACTCTCAAGGGCCGTGGCAAGCTCGGACTCTCGCATCTTCAAGTCAAGCTCCAACGCCTCATGCTTCGTCACGAGAGCGTCGAGCTCTTGCTTCACCTCGCCCACCCGTGCCTCATGCCTTTCCCGCTCGGTGCGCTCCTTGGCTGCTTTGTTTTCGGCCTCTGATAGCGCTTGCTTCAGGGTCGCCACCTCGGTCGTGGCCCCTGGCAAATTTACGATGATCCTGTCATTTTGCAATCGCATTCTTTTTATATATATCCATAGACTAGGTACTACTTACCTTTGTTCTCCTCGAGCTACCTCTTGGCAAGGCCGAGCTCTTCCTTGGACCCTTCGAGGTCCTTCTTCAGTGCGGCAACCTCCGCAGTCAGTACGGCAGAGGCCAGCAGTGAAGCCTGCATACGCATATAGACATATTTATATTAGACTCCTGCGATATTGTTTGATCCTCTATTCGGGTTTTCTTTGTGAACACCGAATAGAGCATTAGGGGCTACTGTCTATGCGGTAATACTTCTCCTATATTTCAAATACTTACCTCAAAGCATGTTAGAAGGCTGGCACAGGCTTCAGTCAGTCCGCTCTTGCCAGACTGAACCTTCTAAACCACAGCACTCATAATAGTGCAGTGCTCTTCGTTGATGGAAGCACTGCGAAGTGCTCCCAGCAGATTGTCCGGTGCCTCCGGACAGACAGAGGTCACCGGCACAGGCGTCTTTCCCCTTTTGGAAGGAGGCCGCCTGCCCGAGTCCGGAACCACTGGAGGTTCCGGCGCGGTGTTCGGCTGAGGGCCGAACTCGGAGCCCTCGGGAGCCTTGCTCGCTCCGCTTCTGGAGTACGGAAGGTCGCCTTGAGGTGCCTCCGGGACCGTTTCCCCTCGACCCGGTGCCTCTTGAGACAACACCTCAGCGTTGTCCGTCGGGCAAGGGGAGGTGGCGGTCGGAAGTGGATCGCTATCCATATCCGACGAGCCCAGGGAGCCGTCAGACGATACATCGATACGGGCTCGTGGAGGTCTGCATAATCATAATTCGGCGTTCGGAGAAGTAGTGCGACAAAGGTATGCTATGAATTACTCTGGCATCCGAATACTTACGACTTCGCCAGGGGCTTGGCCCAGAGCAGCCACTCGTCTTCGCCTTCGGCGGCGGTGGTGGAGTAGTCCGGGAGGAGAGTCCTTCCCTTCTTGGACCCTTCGCCCCCCCCCCCCCCCGGTTGGGGCGGCCTTCCTTTTCTTGTCTCCCCCGACTGGAGGGGGAGCATCTTCATCTTCCTCCTCGTCTTCAGGGGAGGAGTGCGTCGTGGAGTTATCGGACGATGAGTCCGATAACACCTGGCGTCGGGAACTCTTTCGGGTTCCCTTGGCCTTCTTGGTCTTCTCCGGCACCTTGTAAGGAGCCGGAGTCAGCATCTCCATCAGGAGAGCGTCTGCAGTGTCTTCGGGCAGAGGGGCCGGACAGTTAATCTGCCCCGACGTCTCCACCCAGTCCTGTCAAAGGAATGGAGCTCAGACCCCGCACATGATTAGGCTAGGGGAAATAAAATATCCTACCGGATGTATAGAACTCACCGAATGCGCTGGGCACTTCGCGCTTAGCCCGCGGTCCTTAGTGAGAGAGGGAGGGACCTCGGCGCCCTTGAACAGCACCCTCCAGACATCCTTATGCGTCCTGTCGAAGAGCTCACTTAGAGTTTGGTGCTGGGCCGGGTTGAACTCCCACAAATTGAAGTCCCGTTGTTGACACGGAAGGATCCGGCAGATGAGCATGACCTGGACTATGTTGACAAGCTTGAGCTTTTTGCTTGCCATATTCCGGATACACTTCTGGAGTCCATCCAGCTCCACCGATGAACCCCAGGACAGGCCCTTCTCTTTCCAGGAGGTGAGCCGTGTGGGGATTCCGGATCAAAACTCAGGGGCCGCCACTTAGTTGGTGTCGGGCGGCTCGGTGATGTAGAACCAGGCCGATTGCCACCCCTTTATGATCTCCACGAAGGAGCCTTCAAGGCATATAACATTGGGCATCTTGCCCACCATGGCTCCGCCGCATTCTGCTTGTTGGCCCCCCACCACCTTCGGCTTGATATTGAAGGTCTTCAGCCACAGGCCGAAGTGGGGCTGGATGCGGAGGAAAGCCTCACACACGACGATGAACGCCGAAATGTTGAGGATGAAGTTCAGGGCCAGATCATGGAAGTCCAGCCCGTAGTAGAACATGAGACCGCAGACGAATGGATGGAGGGGAAACCCCAGTCCGTGGAGAAGTGGTGGAGGAAAACTACCCTCTCATGAGGTTCCGAGGTAGGGACGATCTGCCCCGCAGCGGGCAGCCGATGCGCGATATTCGCGGCTAAGTATCCGGCTCCGCGCAGCTTCTTGATGTGTCCCTCCGTAACGAAGGAAGCCATCCATTTGCCTCCCGCTCCGGACATGTTTGGAGAAGGTTGAGGAGAAGGATGTGGACTTGGGCGTTGGAGCTCGAGTGCGCAAGAATGGATGAGCAAGGAGGAAGAAGGCGTGGGTAGAAAAAGGTGAAACCTTGTCCCTTTATAAGGGCGGCCGAAACTATGCGCCCCCACTAGCCTGGTAAAACTCGCTTATCCCCCAAGCGCCGTAATCGATGGCGCGGTTGGGTTACCCACGCCCGTATTGATGAGAATCCCGTAATAAGGGGGACATGATCTCTGCTTTGACAAGACGTGTCAAGAAACTTCCTCACGTTATGTGCGGGGCTAGTTAAAGGGAACGGTTCGAATAATCACCGGGCCATGGCATAATGTCATGTTGCCAAAATGTGTCAGCAGATTAGATTTGTGGAAATATTATTCTCTCTATGGTGGTATGTGGAACTTATTTTGCAGGGTCGGACACTATCCTTGTATTCAAATTCTTCCGTGGTGTATTCGGAGGAGGAACCCACCTTGCAATGCCGAAGACAATACTGCGCGCCGGACTCATCGTCATTGAAGCCTAGTTCAGGGGCTACTGAGGGAGTCCTGGATTAGGGGGTCTCCGGACAGCTGGACTATATCCTTTGGCCGGACTGTTGGACTATGAAGATGCAAGATTGAAGACTTCGTCTCGTGTCCGGATAGGGCTCTACTTTGGCGTGGAAGGCAAGCTAGGCAATACGGATATGTATATCTCGTCCTTTGTAACCAACTTTGTGTAACCCTAACCCCCTCCGGTGTCTATATAAACCGGAGGGTTTTAGTCCATAGGACAACATACAATCATACCATAGGCTAGCTTCTAGGGTTTAGCCTCTCCGATCTCGTGGTAGATCAACTCTTGTAATACTCATATTATCAAGAATAAATCAAGGAGGACATAGGGTTTTACCTCCATCAGGAGGGCCCGAACCTAGGTTAAACATCGTGTCCCCTGCCTCCTGTTACCATCCGCCTTAGACGCACAGTTCGGGACCCCTACCCGAGATCCGCCGGTTTTGACACCGACAAGTAGGATGAGGTAACGAGGTGGAGCTGCAGCAAGCTCTAAGCACATATGGTGGCTAACATACGCAATAAGAGTAAGATGAGAAGCTACGCAATGGTTGAAAAGCTATAAGTGATCAAGAAGTGATCCTGAGACTACTTACGTTCGAACATAACCCAAGGCCGTGTTCACTTCCCGGACTCCGCCGAAAAGAGACCATCACGGCTATGCACGCAGTTGGTTTGTTTTAATTAAGTCAAGTGTCAAGTTCTCTACAACCGAATATTAACAAATTCCCATCTGTCGCATAATCGCGGGCACAGCTCTCGAAAGTTTATAACCTGCAGGGGTGTCCCAACTTAGTCGATCACAAGCTCTCACGGTCAATGAAGGATATTCCTTCTCCTGTAAAGACCCGATCAGTCTCGGAATCCCGGATATAAGACATTTCAACAATGGTAAAACAGGAGCAGCAACACCGCCCGATGTGCCGACAAATCCCGATAGGAGTCGCACGTATCTCGTTCTCAGGGCACACCGGATGGGACAAGCTACAAGTAAAACCAGCCCTCAAGTTTCCCCGAGGTGGCCCCGCAGGCTGCTCGTTTCAGACCAACACTCAGAGGAGCATTGACCCGGGGGGTTAAAATAAAGATGACCCTCAGGTCTGTAGAACCCAATGGGAAGTTATAGGTTGTTAGGAAAATGTAAAAGCAAGATTGGGCCTTGCTGGAGGAGTTTTATTCAAGGCGAACTGTCAAGGGGGTCCCGTAACCCCAACTGCGTAAGGAACGCAAAATCAAGGAACGTAATGCCGGTATGACGGAAACTAAGGCGGCAAGAGTGGAACAAAACACCAGGCATAAGGCCGAGCCTTCCACCCTTTACCAAGTATATAGATGCATTAATTAAAATAAGAGATATGGTGATATCCCAACATATCCATGTTCCAACATGGAACAAACTTCAGCTTCACCTGCAACTAACAACGCTATAAGAGGGGCTGAGCCAAAGCGGTAACATAGCCAAACAACGGTTTGCTAGGAAGGTGGGTTAGAGGCTTGACATGGCAATAGGGGAGGCATGATAAAAACAAGTGGTAGGTAGCGCGACATAGCGATAGAACGAACAACTAGCAAGCAAAAATAGAAGTGATATCGAGGGTATGGTCATCTTGCCTTCAATGTTCTCTGAGTTGTTGAAAGCTTGATCCTCATTAGCGTACTCAACAGATTCCTCGTTCACGTACTCGTCTCCCAGCTCTACCCAAGGCAACAACACAAGTAGCGGAACAACAATCAATCACGGTGCAATGCACAAGCAACATGATGCAATACATGGCATGATATGCAAGATATGATATGCAATGCATATGCATGCTCCTGAATGGAAAGAATGATCAAGGCATCAACTTGGTAAACCAAGTATGACACTAGAAAGATGAGGTGATTTCGGTCGAAATCGACATAAGGATCATCGAAAACGGATAAACGGTTTGCAAATGACAAACAATACAAGGATGATGCAAATCTGTGATTAACAGCATGGAAGCACATAGAATACAACAAGAAACTAAGCTACTACACACCAACATAGCAACAAAGCATATGGATGTGATGCAAAAGAGATTCTTGACAAAACATGAACACTGAGCTACGGCTAAATCACGCTAGAACAAGTTCAAACAAGCATGGCAAAAGTGCAAAAATACTAACATGGCATAAACAGCATCAGGAAACAAAGTTTAGAGCAAGCAAACAACATGGTACATGATCGTAACATACCAAACAAAGGCATGGCATGCTAGTACTAAACACATAGAACAAAACACCCTTACTAAACATGAGCCAAAAGGGCATGGAAAATGTCGGATCACGGGTTCCGGCAAAACACTTGAGGTTCGAACACTGGGGTGCGCGTGAAGGTTTTCCCCCTATCGATCCACGCTCTAGCTCACTAAGATCTCACAGAATAACTCGAGGAACTTGCAAAAGAAAGACACCAGATTTATACTAGTTCGGGCCACCATTGTGGTGTAATACCCTACTCAAGTGGGGTGGTGATGGATTGCCTCTTGGGCTGATGATGAATAGTACAAGGGGAAGAACAGCCTCCTGAGGTTGAGGTGTTCTTGTGCTCTCTTTTCGGGCCCCCTACTGTGGTGGCTAGCTCTACTTATATAGGCCCTGGTCCTCTCCCCAAATATTGAGCGGGAAGGGAGCCAACAACGGCCAGTTTGAAAGGGGACAGCTAGTACAGCTTATCCTGACAAAAGTAATCTTCGCCTGCAAAAAGGCTCTGGTGGTGACACCGTCTTGGGCTCCACAGTGACCTCCGTCTAGTTGTCCTGCTGGTCTTGGTCTCGTTGCACTGATATGGAAACCTTTGCTTGATGTCGTGGTACTCCATGCCTGCGCTTGCCCCCTTGGCACCAAAGAGGAAGCAAGGACACTGCGCACTGGCGCCCGCCTGGTCTCGATCATCATGGCTCACGTCACGAGGACCTCGCGAGGTTTGCCTTGCCTTGATCTATCCGCCCCTCTCGAGCCTCCCTGGTGAGGTTGCTCCTGAGGTGGTCTTGCATCGTCCGCCTCGTGAGGCTTGGCCCCTCGCGAGGGTCTTGTATACCTCATCGATGAAGATGGGCCGTATAGACCTGCTAGCTCAGCCACGCCGTGGGCCGCAGGCAGGCAAGTCTGGGATCCTTGTTCCCAGAATGCCGACAGTAGCCCCGGGCCCAAGGCGCGCTCGAGCTTGGCTTCGTGGCGAAGCCAAAGGTCAAGCGCGGAGCGCCGTGGGCCCCAAAAGCATGCGGCCTCGGTTGACGTGTGGCGGTTGATTGGACATGAGCGTCTCCGCTTCCCCATGCTGCCTCGGCAACTGCCCGACTTGACAAGTCCCTGCGACATGCAAGGAAAACCATCATTACCTATGATTGTGGGGGGTGCTGATTGGCCTTCTCCTGCTATAAATGAAGAAGGGGGCGGAGCCCCCGTCCCCCACTTCTTCCCATTCCGCCTCCTTCTTCCTCCTCTGATCCAGCACTGACTCCAATGGCGCCGTCGAAGAGGTTCTCTGCCGCAGAGAAAGGAAAGGCCCCTCGCGAGGGGCCCGGTTCCCCGGCGCCCAAGCGGGGACGCGGCCGCCCCCGCAAGCACACCACAACTCCCGCCGTGCCCCCCCCGGCTCCCGAGGTGGCGCCGCTGCGCATGGTGGGGGTCGCTCTGGTTGCGGCAGCCCCGTCGATGAGGTGAGACGCGCAGTGGTTGCGCGGCCTCCCCGGCCACGCTGCCACTCGGCAGAGATGCTGCCGGAGTTCGTTGTCTAGTCGGAGGATCCGGCCGGCAACTGGCTTCAGCTTCCGCGCTTCTTCGTCGACAAGCTGCCGGCCTCTGGTCCAGGCGGGCTCTGCCTGCAGGCGGATGGTTGCTGCAGCAAGGCCTCCTGGGTCGCGGTTGAAGTCTCCGCCGCGGGCAACATAACTCTGGCTCACGGTTGGTAGACGTTTTCCCGCGCGTGCGGCCTGGTAGGCGGTGCACCCTCCATTTCAAGTATGACGGTGATGCGACCCTCTACGTGAGGGTGTTTGGGGAAGATGGTCACTGCGCCGGCTGCTGCCCCAAGACGAACGACGGTGAGGAGGTGCTCGGTCTCGGCGATGGCCGCGACGAGGGCGAGCCTGCCGGCCACGCCTCGTCCAGCTATGGTGGCTCTTCTCTTGGCGAAAGCTCCAACAGCGGTGGCTACGACCAGCCACCACGCTGCCGCGCTCGCTTCAAGGGGGGTAGCGGGTCATTTCGTCGTCGCGCCTCTGTGAAGCGCGAGTAGGGATCCGGCTAGGCTCGGGACGTCGCTGGAGGCCTGCCCCCATGGTTCGCTGCAATGCTGCTTTTTTTTCCTCTTTTCTTTCCTGCATCAAAATGAAACCAGTATGGGCCCGGAGGGGCGTGTATCAAACTGTGATTCCTAAACCATTACGCTATGCTTGTTATTTCCGTGCTGTGTCGTTATTTTGTGCGGAGATAACTTAGCTTGGCGCGTTCGGTGCAGCCTCTTCTTCACGAGGCACTTGTTTCCTCATGCCCGTCTTGGCTTAGTGGTCGCTCAGGAACTGCAAAACATATGCTAGGAAGCTCGCTAGGAGACTTACCGTTCACCCGAGCCTTGACCCAGCGCCTCATGTCGCGGTACCCGAGGGGCATGAATTAGGAGAGATGTGCCGGCTTGTGGGCTCGAACGAGGGTGCCTCGCGAGAAAGAAGACCGAAGGTAGAGAGAAGGACCAACACAAGAGGAAGAAACCCTCGCGAAGGCGCCTGCCTAGCCCCCTCACGAGGTATGCGAGAGAGAGAGAGAACATAAGCGAACTAGATTCTGAAAATGCGGCAAAAGGCGACGGAACCAAATCAGCAAGGAACACCAGAAGCAAACTTCAATTAAGAGAAGGCGGGCCAACTACGGAAAGAAAATGAAAAGCCGCGTCCGGCACCTAGCCTAGTCTTCAAGTCTTCTCACCAGCGTGGAGCTAAGTGGTGCCACTAGGTGTGGGAGGGAGCCCTCGAGGCCCGAGGGCGGCACTCCTGAGACTTCAGGGCATGTACAACCCCACTCATTATTACGTGAGAGTGTCACGGGCAGCGATTATTAACAGGCACCGGGCCTTCTTCACAGGCACTGGGCCTTTCTTCACAGGAACTGGGCCTTGCTTCACTGGCACTTGGCCTTGCTTCACTGGCATTGGGCCTTGCTGCACAGACAGTGGGCCTTGCTTCACAGGCACTGGGCCTTGCTTCACATGCACTAGGCCTTGCTTCATGGGTAGAACTTCCGGAGGTGCTGGATGTTCTAGGCGTTCTGGATGGGCACCCCGTCCTATGTCTTCAGGCGCGCGGTGCCAGGCCTGGAGATATGGACGACCCTGAACGGGCCCTCCCACATGGGTGAGAGCTTGTGCAACCCTTCCTTGGAGAGGACCCGCCTCAGGACGAGGTCGCCTGCCTCGAGAGTCCTGGAGCGGATGTTGCGATAGTGGTATCGCCGTAGTGCCTGCTGGTACCTTCCCGCCCTCAGTGCATCTTCACGGTGATGTTCCTCCACCAGTACGAGGTCCATCCCCCGCGTGGCATCCTGCTGCGTTTCATCAAACACCAAGGCCCGTGCGGAGCGATTCTTGACCTCATGAGGGAGGACCGCTTCGGCTCCGAAGACAAGGAAGAACGGGGTCTCGCCCGTTGGCTTAGTAGCGGTGGTGCCGATGGACCACAGCAAGGACTGGAGCTCATCGTGCCAACCCCTACCGCAGGCCTCGAGCTTCTTCTTGAAGGTCCTGGTTTTGAGGCCTCTCAGGACCTCCGCGTTGGCGCGTTCAGCCTGGCCATTGCTCCTGGGGTGTGCCGCTGAAGCGTAGCAGATCTGCGTTCCAAGGTTAGCACAGTATGTCTTGAAGAGGTTACTGGTGAACTGCGAGCCATTGTCGGTGATGATGCGGTTGGGGACCCCGAAACGGATCACGAGGCCCTTGATGAACTTAACCACGGAACCAGCTGGGATGGTGTGGACGGCTTCCACTTCCGCCCACTTGGTGAACTTGTCGATGGCGACGTAGAGGTAGCGGTAGCCCCCTGGCGCTCGAGGGAATGGGCCCAAGATATCCAGCCCCCAGACCGTGAACGGCCATGTGAGCGGCATAGTCTGGAGGCCTTGAGCTGGCTATTGGATCTGCTTGGCGTGGAACTGGCAAGCTTCGCAGGACTTCACCAGCTCAGCTGCATCGTTGAGCGCCGTTGGCCAGTAGAATCCACTGCGGAACACCTTGCCGACAAGAGTCCGTGATGATGAGTGGTGTCCGCAGTCCCCGCCGTGTATGTCAATCAGCAACTCCTTCCCATGGTCCCTGGAAATGCAACGCAGCGAAACATCATTTGGTCGCTTCCTGTACAACTCACCGTCCTGGATGCAGTATGCCGTGGCTTGCCGGGCCACGCGCTATGCGTCCTCTTCCTTCTCTGGTAGCGCCCCTTTCCTCAGATATTCCTTGAATTCCTTGGTCCAACATCCCTCTTGGGGCTCGAGCGCCAAGAGAAAGCGAGCTCCTGAGGTCGGGCCACAAGCTAGGCCTCCCGTGGCAGGCGGTTGTGGGAGCTCCTCCCAAGGTCGTGTCGTGCTTGAAAGTGGTGGCGTTGCTAACGGCTTGAAGAGCCACTCCTCGAAGACGCCAGGCTCTTGGGGCTGCCACTTGGATGCTCTCCTGGCGATGTCGTCGGCTTCCTTGTTGGTGCCCCGGGGCACATGCAGTACCTCCAGGCCTAGGAACTGCTTTTCCATATTACGTACCTCTGCGAGGTACACCTCCATGTGCTCGTCCTTTAGCTCATATACTTTGTTGGAGAAGTTGACTAGGAGCTATGAGTCGCCCCTAACGGTGAGGCGCTTTACCCCTAGAGCAGTCGTGGCCTTCAAGCCAGCTATGAGACCATTGTATTCTGTGATTTTCTTGGAGACTTTATCGCCCTGCTGAATACAGAGCTGCACAGCTTAGTAGAGCTTGTCCTGCGTGGGCGAGATGAGTACTGCTCCAGCCCCCGTGCCCTAGTGCGCGAAGGCACCATCAAAATAGATGACCCATCCGTCGGGAGCCTCGCTTCCTGGTGAGGTGGACCGGTCCTCGCCCACTTCAAGTGCCGGGGCATCCGTCCATTCCGCCACAAAATTAGCGTGCACGGCTCCCTTGATGACCCTGGTAGTGCTGAACTCCAACTGGAACGCCTGCAGCTCGATGTTCCACTCAGTGACCCTTCCAGCAGAGTTGGGGCTCCGGAGCACCCTCTCCAATGGGTAGGCCGAGAGGACCTTGAGAGGGTGGCCCTGGAAGTAGTGCCGCAACTTGCACGAGGCCACGAAGAGCGCGAGCAGGAGCTTCTGAGGCATGGGATATCGTGCCCTCGTGTCCCTCAACACCGTGCTGACAAAATACACCGGGTGTTCAACAAGGACCGGCGTGTTAGTGAGGCCCACGTCTTGCGAAAGCTGGGGTGCCTCCTGAGGTGGCGGGACCCCTGGCGCCTGATCGCTTGTGGGAATCTCTACGGCGTCGTCCTGCCGAGCTTGGTCTTCTGTTGCTGCCACTAAGGCTCTTGTTGCGCCTTCTTGCGTCATCTCGGTTGGCGGCATAGCTTGGCGCGGCGCGCTCTTGGCCTGGTGCTCCTCCCAAACCGCCACAAGCGCGGCGCTGGCGGAGTATGGGGTGGCGGCAAGAAAAAGTACTAGAGGCTTGAGAGGCCGTGGCGCCACCATCACCGGAGGGCTGGTCAGGTATCTCTTGAGATCTTGGGAGGCTCGGTCGGCCTCCGGAGTCCACTCGAACAGGCCCTTCTTCTTCATCAGCTTGCAGAAGGGTAAGGCGCGCTCTCCCAGCTTGGAGAAGAAGTGCCCCAACGCAGTCACCCGACCAGCCAGCTTCTGCATTTCCTTGAGGGTTTGCGGTGGGCTCATGCCCTCAATGGCCTTGATCTTCTCTGGGTTCTCCTCGATCCCTCTATGTGACATGAGGAATCCCAGCAACTTGCTGGAAGGGACACCGAACACACACTTTTCCGGGTTAAGCCGCAAGTTCACCTGGTGCAGTCTTTCGAAGGCCTCCTCCAGGTCTTGGATCAAGCTTCTCGCCTCCCGAGACTTCACCACAATGTCGTCGACGTAGGCCTCCGTGTTCCTCCCGAGTTGCCGCCCCAAAGTGATGTACATCAGCCGTTGAAAGGTCGCACCCGCAGTCCGAAGGGCATACAGGTGTAGCAGTATACCCCACACGGGGTTAGGAAGGCTGTCTTGTCTACATCTTCCACTGCCATCTTGATTTGGTGATACCCTGAGAACGCATCCAGGAAGCACAGTAGGTCGCACTCGACGGTGGAGTCGACGATCTGGTCGATGCGCGGGAGAGGGAACGGATCTTGAGGGCACGCCTTGTTGAGGTTGGTGAAGTCGACGCACATTCGCTCCTTCCCGCCTTTCTTCGGCACCACGACGGGGTTCGCCAGCCATTCGGGGTACCTAACCTCACGAATGGCACCTGCCGCCTCCAACTTGCGGGTCTCTTGGATGATGAAGGCCTGCTTCTCCATGGATTGCTGCCTTGCTCGCTACTTCACAGGGCGCACATTGGGGCATACCCTTAAGTGGTGTTGAATCACCTCTCTCGGGACCCCCACCAGCTGATTGGGCTCCCATGCGAATATATCCTTGTTCGCGCGCAAGAACTTCACCAATGCTTCCTCTTGGCTGGGGTTGAGGCCGGCACCTATGGTGAAGGTGGCTGCTGAGGAGCCGTCCTCGTCGACCGGCACCTGCTTGGTTTCTACCTTGTCTTGGGTGAACATCTGCTTCTTCTTGGTTGGCGCGGCCTCCTTGGCCTCGGGGGCACCGGCGCCGACGGGCTGCGCCGCCGCAGCGGTCCCGAAGGCAAGTTTGAGCGTCGTCACGGCCTCCTTGGTGTTCCCCTTGATAGTGAGGACACCTTTGCTTCCAGGCATCTTCATGAGGTTGTAGGCTAGATGAGTCGCCGCTATGTACTGGGCCAGAGCTAGGTACCCGAGGATGGCATTGTACGGGAGGCCGATGTGGGCGATGTCGAAGTTGACCAGCTCGGTGCGGTAGTTGTCGCGCGTGCCGAAGGTGACGGGAAGGTGGATCTGCCCTAGGGGGCGGGAAGCGCTGCCACTAACTCCTGAGAAAGGCTTGCCGAGGCTGAGCCGCTCGAGAAGAACATGAAGAAGGCTAAAGGCTTACATGGAGAGCAAGTTGAGGCCAGCGCCGCCGTCGATGAGGGTCTTGGTGATGGCCACGTTGCAGATGGTGGGCGTGCAGAGCATCGGAAGCATGCCCGAGCCGGTGGTGGCGATGGGGTGGTCTTCTGAGCTGAAAGTGAGGTTGGCTCTAGGCACAGCCTAGCCCGGCGGAGCCCCCGAGCGCTTGGAAGCGGCACCAATCTGGGGGAGGAACGACTTGATGTGGCGATCTGAAGGCGGCGCCTGTGAGCCGCATAGCAGGGCCGCGACCGCGTGGTGCGCCGGTGCCGCGTAGCACGCAGTGAAGAGGTCACGCAGCTCCTCCCAAGACGCCACCGTGGACCCGGGAAGGTTGAGCAGCCAGGCACGCGGCTCACGGGTCCCGGCAAAACCCTTGAGGTTCGAACACTGGGCTGCGCGCGAAGTTTTTCTCCCTATCGATCCACGCCCTAGCTCGCTAAGATCTCACGGACGATCTCTAGGAACTTGCAACACAAAGACACCAGATTTATACTGGTTCGGGGCACCATTATGGTGTAATACCCTACTCCAGTGTGGTGGTGGTGGATTGCCTCTTGGGCTGATGATGAACAATACAAGGGGAAGAAAAGCCTCTTGAGGTTGAGGTGTTCTTGTGCTCTCTTTTCGTGCCCCTACTGTGGTGGCTAGCTCTACTTATACAGGCCCTGGTCCTCTCCCCAAATATTGAGCGGGAAGGGAGACAACAACTGCCAGTTTGAAAGGGGATAGCTAGTACAGCTTATCCTGACAAAAGTAGTCTTCTCCTGCAAAAGGCTCTGGTGGTGACGCCGTCTTGGGCTCCACGGTGACCTCGATCTTGCTGTCCTGCTGGTCTTGGTCTCGTTGCACCAATATGGAAACCTTTGCTTGATGCCTCGGTACTCCGCGCCTGCGCTTGCCCCCTTGGCACCAAAGAGGAAGCAAGGACACTGCGCGCGCTGGCCCCCGCCTGGCGCCCGCCTGGTATCGATCGTCATGGCTCACGTCAAGAGGACCTCGCTTGGTTTGCCTTGCCTTGATCTCTTCGCCCCTTGCGAGCCTGCCTGGCGAGGCTGCTCCTGAGGAGGTCTTGCATCGTCCGCCTCGCGAGGCTTGGCCCCTCGCGAGGGTCTTGAATACCTCGTCGATGAAGATGGGACGTACAAACCTGCTAGCTCAGCCACGCCATGGGCCACAGGCAGGCATGTCTGGGGACCCCCGTCCCCAGAACACTGACAGAAAATAATGTAGCACCCATGCACACATGGCAAGTTATGTTAACAGTTTCAGACTTAGAAGAAAAATAGAGCATGGCAGAAACAGATTCGTGATAGCAACTTTGCAAGCTCATGCCACACACCACAAACCATTACATGACATAGCAAGGTAACAAACAACAAATAGACATGATCAAGAATCTAAGCATGGCAAGAGCAAGTTCGTAGGGTACATGCATCAGTAACAAAACACATGGCAATATTGATAAACATTTTAACAATCTGCGAGGAATAATATTTAGCAAAAGTAGAGCATGGTAATGACATTCCAGAATAATCCATAATGGCAACCAGAGGCATGAATGGATAGAGCATAACCATATTTTCAAAACATCCTTACTGAAGTATCTCACAATAAGCATGGATCTCATGGTAGCAACAAGTTTACATGGTATCAAAATAACATCAAGAAAAGGAGCCTACTTTGCATGCTTGTGCTAGTCACCACATAGATCAAAAAAATACAACACTTGCACCCCTGTAAATATGGCATGTTGGAGCTCAAAATACATGTAGACATCATGCTCATAGGATGCACACAGAAAATGCAACTAAAAAGACAAATCATCAAGTTCTGTTAATAGACAACAGCTAACATTTTATAGCACTCTTGCAACAAGGATAATGGCATCAATATGGACAATAACATGCATGCAAATGCCACTAACATGAAGAGCTTAATGAGGCGGACATTTTGACATATCATATGCATGAATCGGAGTCATGATCACCAAGATGTAGCATGTCAAAGAGGGCATGAAAATTATACGAAGGAAAAGGACTTCGTAGAATTTCGGGGTCAACCTGCTACATCTAGGGTTCGTGGCACAGAACCCGAGGATGACCGGGATCTCGCTGGAGATGGAGAAACGCGGCGGTCGAAGGTGATGGAAGGACGATGCTGGCGAGGGAGCACCGGCTGGAGCTTGCATCGGAGAAGGTCGGTGGCGGCGGCACCGAGCGGAGGCGGCGGCGACGAGGCGAGGCATTGCGGGCGGCGGAGCCGGTGGGAGGCAGCGGGTGGCGACGGGGCCGCGGGGGCCCGATCCGGGCCGCACGGGCCGGCGGCCGCGGGGGGCGGCGATAGTACATGTGGCGTGCTACGACGGAAACCACTCCAGTTGGGCATACTCTCTTCGCCTAAAAGAGAATTGCATTGAGTGGCTCTTTCTAAAAGGCGTGGCCTCAGTTCGGATTGTTCTCTGCAACTCGGGAACATGAAGTTGAAATCGCTAGTAATCGCGGATCAGCATGCCGCGGTGAATATGTACCCGGGCCCTGTACACACCGCCCGTCACACCCTGGGAATTGGTTTCGCCCGAAGCATTGGACCAATGATCACCCATGACTTCTGTGTACCACTAGTGCCACAAAGGCCTTTGGTGGTTTTATTGGCGCATACCACGGTGGGGTCTTCGACTGGGGTGAAGTCGTAACAAGGTAGCCATAGGGGAACCTGTGGCTGGATTGAATCCTTCGCGATGGAAATGCCCTCGCCTACTTGACTAAACTAAGGACCTCAACGGTATAAACATGTAGATTTTCTACTTTTCCATTTTCCTTCTTGTTTATCAATCACCAATCAAGACAAACCGGGCACTACGGTGAGACGTGAAAACACCCGATCCCATTCCGACCTCGATATATATGTGGAATCGTCTTGCGCCATATGTACTGAAATTGCTCGGGAGACATGGTCAAAGCCCGGAGAAAGAGCAAGAAAACGGATGCGCTAACGCGCAACAGCTTTCGTGCTAGTTGCTCAAAAAATCGTATCAAAATCAAGAAAGAAAACTAAAGAAAGCGTTAGCGCATTGGACTCAAAATCCAAATTGTGCTAGCTGACAAAGAAAAAACAGAATATAGCAGAGAAATATTGGTTCTGACTGGTTGGTAAAAGGACTCTAAATCCTTTGAGTGGTTCGATTCCACAACAGAACAAAGAATGAAATGAATGAATGAAAGCCATGACCATGCCTCCAGTAGGAAGATCGAGGAACCGGTGCTGGCGCTCCTGGTTCATGGGATCCTAACCGCGATGGGGAGATTAGATATTATTCTTTCGTAAGTCCATCCAAAGGAGATAGGTTGAGGAGAAAGAAAGGAGAAAACTAAAGAGAAAGATGGACAGTAGATTGACAGTATCCGAATCAAATAAGAAAAAAAACGTAGCTATTTCATCAAATCCTGATTGTGTGGGTGTGAAGTGGAAAAATCCCGTTCTGGCTGGCAGCGGGCATAGGACTGAAAATCCTCTTTCGCCGGGCCTTTTGGACTCGAAATCCAAACGGAGAGAGTGGTTCGAATCCACCTCAGAACGAACAATGAAAAAGGGTCGAGCGGGTGCAAGCTCGAGGAGCTAGGAAGGATGGAAGAAAGCTTGACCGTTTTTTCACTGAACTACTCGAACTTTTTGTTCGAAAAAGCGGAAATAGCTCAGTTCGAGAGAGGGTTGAGCTTCATCGGTTAGTGTGCACCAAAGGATGAGGTTTCTTTCCCGTCCTACAAATTGAAACCGTTCTAGCTTGATACTGCGATATCGTCAAATCATCCAACGGAGCATGGAAACCATTTCGGTGGCGGTAATGGCCTCCAATAATTTTCTATGGAACCATACCACTATGTTCATCTATATGATTAGACCGTGCCGCTTCACTAGACTTTCCTGAACCATCCATTTGATCCCCACGGTCGTGACACCACTTTCTAAACAAAAGTTTCCAAAATCCAATGCGGAACCAGGCAGTAAGAGAAATTCATCATGGTAATTATTAGTAGAAAACCAAAGTGGAACGGAGAGAACGGAGAGTTAGTTACAATGAAAAAATTGTTGAGGAATGATGTTGAAAGAACAACATTCTGTGTCATAAATATCGTATATAGAGATTTTTCATGTATCGACGCTTTTGATTCAATTATGAAAGTATGCTGTACTGGACTTGCACCCCTAGTTACGCAGAAGTGCAAGCACAGAAGCGGATGACTGGACCTTACCAACATACTCAAAAAAGTATTCTATACTGGGGTCTGTGCTCTTGACAAGCAGTGTTTCCAGTCTAGCTGTGTCAAATCGGGTGTGAAGTGTCCTTCTAGGTTCTGGCTGGTAGAGCAGAGGACTGAAAATCCTCTTTAGTTTCACGCATGGGACTCTAAATCCCAATTGCGCTAGCTCTGTGGTTCGATTCCACAACAGAACGAACAATGAATGAATGTGGGCGGTCAACCAGGTAAGCCTGTGCCCAGGAAAGAAAGGACTAGGGAGGGATTGAGAGAAGCTTTCACAGTGGAAAATGAAAAAAAGCATATCGTTCTTAGAAATTGTGGAATTTGACTCAGTTAGAGCTATGGTTTAGCATCAAGAGGGAAGTTTTGTAAAAACAACAGGAAGAATTGCTCAGATACCCATGAGCGTATATAACTTGGTTCGTGTTATAAATGCTCTGGCTAAACCTATTGATGGGAGAGGCGAAATTGTAGCTTCCGAATCTCGCTTAATTGAATCTCCTGCTCCAAGTAGAATTTCCAGGCGTTCCGTATATGAACCTCTTCAAACAGGGCTTATTGCTATCGATTCGATGATCCCTATAGGGCGCGGTCAGCGAGAGTTCATTATTGGGGACAGACAGAATGGCAAAACAGCAGTAGCCACAGATACAATTCTCAAGAAAAAAGGGCAAGATGTAAGAAGAACGAGAGCGAGCCTTCACGAAAGAAAATGCAAGTGAAAGATAATTGTCAAAATTTCCTAAAAGCGGTGGTTCTTTTCTTTATGGATCGGGTAGATCCATATGTTCTGAGGGGGAGACGAGGTGTAGCGCAGTCTGGTCAGCGCATCTGTTTTGGGTACAGAGGGCCATAGGTTCGAATCCTGTCACCTTGATGTGGTATTCACACAATGGGGCCGAAGTGCAAAGCCCTGTAGCCTATCCGCGGTCGGGAAGGCAGGCGAAAAGCGCGCACAAAAGAAAAAGAAAGCTAAAAAGCTTATTTTGCAATCCATTATCTTTGGTATTCTTCTCTATTTAGATCATATTATATAGCTATTTCACAGGTTTTATTTACATACCTCAGTCATGTTATTTGTCTAGACTTCAATCAGAATAGCCTCTCCACCGGTTCCGAAGATTCTTTCGGCATCAATGTGCTTTTGGAATCTTCCTATGAAACAAATAACATTCTGGAACAGTTTAGGACAGAACAGGCCTCAGTAGAAAGCGAGCTTTTTTCGCGTATAGCCACCTCGAAGCCCAATTAGCGCACGGGCTGCCCCCTCAACTCAACCCTGACGAGTACGCAAACTTGGTCAGGGAGCATTTAGACGGTGCAGTTAGTATTGACCACTACCGCCAAGTCCATAATTCACAAATTGATGAAGTCCACATAATGGAGCTCAAAAGCCGATTACCAAATCTACTTTTTTAGCATCTTGAAACCGCACATAAGAAATATTATGAATGAATCACCTTACAATAACATACGAGAGACAGCTTTCTATTTTGTCGAACAACAAGTCGAACCCAATGAACATTCCATTCAAAGGAATGTTCTAGAGTTTTTTCCACTATATTCGCGATATTTAACAAAATGGAATAAATTCTTCACGATTTCTAGAGTTCCGGGATTACTTCACTGATATCGATTTTCGCCTAAGCACGGCCTCTAGGTTAGTTCAAAGTGTAATACAACGAACTATCGATACACCGAAAACGAGTCAAGATGGATACATAAAATGGAGACATCGTGGATTACCCAAATTGGGACGACGATAGGACATTTCACTTTCTTTCGCAATATTTCTGATCATGACTCAACCACTAGGAAAGGGGATTGCTTACTCTCAGCCACGTTTTCGCTTATGCTTAGTCAAGTGAGGATTCCATTCGAAGTAACGTAACAGGAGCACCATTGCGGTGGCGGTGGGAACTGTCAGGTGGGCGGCGGACATGTCCGGTGGCGCGGAGGGGAATTTTTAGAGTTTGGACTGTGGGATTTCGGGGGAGATGCACATATTTATAGGCAGGGGAAGCTAAGAGAGTCCAAATGAGGTGCGGTTTTTGCCCACACGATCGTGATCCAATGACGGAGAACATGGAGGTGGTTTAGATGGGTTATTGGGATGTTTTGGAGGGGTATTGGGCTGCAACTCCAAAGAGGCTTTGCGGTTATCTGGTTAACTGTTGGGGCATCAAACGACCTCCAAATGGAACAGAATTTGATAGGCGGTCTACTGGTGATGCACCAAGGCCACTTGACAAATCTTGGCCCATTCCGAGAAATTTTTCTCCCGCTCACAAAAAGAGACTAGAGGGGTGCACCGGGTGCATGTGGGAGTGTCAGATTACGAAACGTACAATGGGGAAAATGCTCGGATGCATGAGACAAACACGAATGCAAAACAAAGACAAAAACCCAACCACGTAGGGAATGTCATATCACATAGCCGAAAATGGCAAGAGTCGGAGTTACAAATATGGAGAGTTACATCCGGGGTGTTACAACACTCCACCACTACAAGAGGATCTCGTCCCGAGATCTAGGACTGGAAGAAATCCGGATGTTCAGAACGGAGGTGATCCTCGCGTTCCCAAGTGGATTCTCGGTCGGAAGATGTGACCACTTCACTTTCAGGAATTTGATTGACTTGTTACGAGTCTTGCGCTCGGTTTCTTCACGAATAGCAACGAGATGCTCATGATAAGACAGATCTTCCTGGAGGCCAATCTCTTCGAAGTTGATAGTGCGCTCAGGCGTCTTGAAGCACTTGCGAAGCTGTGACGCGTGAAACACATTGTGCACATTTGCGAAGTTTGACGGAAGCTCAAGTTGATAGGTGAAAGTGCTAGTTATCGACTAGAGGGGGCGGGTGAATAGGTGATTTTTATGTAAGTCTTCAAAACAAGGGGGCTTTGAAGACAAACAGTAGAAATGAACCTACTGATATGCAGCGGAAGGTAGACTACACTAGACAAGCCATAGTCAAGTAAGCAATGAAGTGAAAGCACGAAGACTATCAGTAGCTAGGTAGTATGGAGCAGGATGGAAGATAGTATGAAGCCAAACAACAACAGTGTTCACACAATGAAGTTAATCAGATCATGCAAGAAGGCAATGACTTTGCGAAGACAAACTGTAAGTAACGAAAGGTAAAGGATAGAACCAGTTGCTTGGTGAGGACAAGGATTTGTTGGACCAGTTCCAGTTGCTGTGACAACTGTACGTCTGGTTAGAGAGGCTGAGATTCAACTCAGAAGACCGCATCTTCACCTTATTACCCTTGAGCTAAGGACACACAGTCCTCGCCCAATCACTCTGGTAAGTCTTCAAGGTAGACTTCAAAACCTTCACAGACTCCGTTCACCGGCAATCCACAATGACTCTTGGATGCTCAGAACGCGACGCCTAACTGGCTGGAGGATTCACAGTCCTCAAGTGTAATAAGTCTTCAGATCACGCAGACATAAAGACTTTAGTGATGCCTAACACTCTTTGGCTCTGGGTGTTTAGGGCTTTGTCCTTGCAAGGAGTTCTCTCTCAAATGCTTCGTAGGTGGGTTGCTCTCAAATGACAAAAGCCGTGCAGTAACTTTGAGCAGCCACCAATTTATGGTGTAGGGGTGGACTATTTATAGCTAGGAGGCAACCCGACCTGATTTGTCCAAAATGACCCTAGGTCACTAAGGAACTGACAGTGTCCAAGGGTCAGATTTCAAACGCACGTGGCAGCTTGACTTGGGCTACAAGTAAAGCTGACTCATCCAGCTCTGGATAAGATTTGCTCTCATTGTCTTCGCTTGAAGACATAGGATTTGGTTGAGCATCCCTTCAGTCACTCTGACTTTGTTCACTTGGACCCCACTTAACACTATGGTGGTTCCTATGACTCAACAAAGAAGAAAAGGAAACTACGAAACAACTATGTCTTCGCACTCCATAGTCTTCATACAATGTCTTCTCATGTCATAGTCTTCAATGTGAATCTCTTCACAGACCACCATTGTCTACAATATCTTCACACATTTTTAGGGGTCATCTCTGGTAGGTAAACTGAATCAATGAGGGACTACTACCTGTGTTATCCTGCAATTCTCACAAACACATTAGTCCCTCAACCAAGTTTGCCGTCAATACTCCAAAACCAACTAGGGATGGCACTAGATGCACTTACAATCTCCCCCTTTTTGGTGATTGATGGCAAACTGGTTGAAGTCTTCCACGAGTATAAAAGTATGTGAAAGTTTAAGCATTAAAGCATTGTCTTCATAAGTGGCAAAAGGCTCCCCTCGAAGATGTGCATATAAGTAGTTTTCTTTTGAATGCAGATGCACATGGCTGATTTTACTTTGTGGAGATCCTCTACAACTTATGAAGACAATTCATCATTCCTATAAAGATATAATGAATGTAATAACATGCATAATGAAAAATGGACGTCTGCGGAATGACTTCATGTGGAATTTATCATCACATCACAAAGTAGCAAAAAAAGTAGCAGACGACCATCAAGTTTAAGTGTTACAACCAAAGGAACCAAATGTATCAAAAGACGAGGGTTGTAATCACTTTGCAAAATATAGCAACCACCCATAGAGGACCCGCTTGAAGACTATCAACTCATATGCGTCTCCTCCTTTTGTCAGTAAGGACCAAAAAGGTTTGAAGACATAGAGTATCTACTCATTCCCATCAGGAGTAGATGCAGGAGCAGGGTCGACGTTGGTGTTTGGTGGTGCAGAGGGGCCTGGTGCAGTGTCGATACATGGTGAATCCATGGTTGGTGAAGTGGCATCGTCTTCTTCATCGACGACTCTTGCAACAACAGTTGTAGCCGAACATGAATACTCAGAATCTTCAATCGAAGGAGTCCGACGCCAGCTTGCATTCTGGGGAGGCTTGGAATCAAATTTGAAGCCCTCTGTGAAGCCGTCTTCGCGAAGATCGTCTTCAGAGCATAGCAGTCTGAGACTCTTCCAAGACCGCCGACAAGCTTCATGGGCAACAAATGAGTTCTTGGTGGCAAGATTGCGAATGTGATTGACATCCACCAAGATGCTCTGCATCTAACGCTGTAGCCAGTCATGATTCCTATCCTTTTTTTATGTAAGGCCACAAGAAGTTCTCAGTCATTGAGTACATGCGATCGCTTCTGAGTCCTTTGAGCAATGGTGCTTTCAGTGACTTCAGTGTTTGCACAGTGAGCCACACATATATTGCCAGCCAGAGGATAAGCAGGAATTGCAGCATTGGGAACATGAGTGCCTTCTATTGGTTGCATAAAGCTTTGGTGAAGCTTTGGTGCCTTCTATTGCAGTATAAAACTTCAAGCCAAACAGATCAATTCCAAATGCAGCAAGCTTTCTGATGAAGAAATCCTGGGAATTGAATCTGATGCCATTGATAATATAGAATACCAAAGTATTCATGGCTCCTTCAAGTTTGGCTTCAGCTGAGTGCCCCTTGATGGGCCAGAGAGTACACCTCAGAATATGATAGATTGTGTGGGGCAGGTACTCAAGTTCCTTCACGAAGAATTCCTTGGGATAATCAGCATCTTGAGGCAATGGCTTCATCATGCTGAGCATGTGACTCATCTTTGGTTCAGGCCGCTGGAAGATACTCTACAGTTCATTTTGCTAGAGCTGACAACCAGGCTCATAGAGTTCACCTGGAGTGGGCAGGGAAGTAAGCTCAATAATGTCTTGAGCTTTGGCTTCATTGTGCGCATCTCCTGTCATCCACTCAAGGACCCATGTCTTTGGATCCCTGTTGTAGCCATGAATGTGAAGTGTGGCGTAGAACTGCAGCAGGAGCTCTTCATTCTAGTGTTCTTTGTCAGTGACGAACTGTAGAAGACCAACCTCCCTGAAGCTGTCAAGGGCTTCTTCCAGACAGGGCAGCCCATCAATGGCTTCACAATCAAGACGCATGTGTTGAAAGATTCTCTCTTGATTGTATAGGATGCAAGAGTAATAGCTGTGGCGCTGATAGCTCTAGAAGCAATCAGAAGAGATCTTTGGCTTCGAGTAAGGATTCTTGGCGCTATCAAAGAAGGTGTTGTGGGCTCTGAAGCTATTCACACTGAACGATCATGGGGAGGTTGCAATGCCTGGAAGCCTTGGCAGCCTGGGCTTTGGCTTCTGAACTTGGGGCCTCTACTCCACATGATAGCCATACTGAGGTCCGGGACCAGTGGGAGGCACCATGATTGGCCATTTCACAGTGACCAGCTGTCCATGATCGAAGTCCTGTTCAATTGTGTGAGGCCTAGGAGATGGAACAGTGGCATCAGGATCCACATGGGCTTCAGGTTGCACATGAGCTTCAGGCATAACATTGGCTTCAGGCACCACATTATCTTCAGCCATGACAACGTCATTGGCTTCAGTATCATTGTTAGTGGCAGCCTCAGTGTTCTCAACCTCCGTGTCTTCAATGACAGGAGGGTCGGGCACAGACGCATTCTCCTCGAGAATGACTTCTTCAGTGGCAGGGGGTGTGGCAGCTCTTTCTTCTTCTTGCCGTGGTTCTTGATTTTCTTCGGCTGATGCAGCCGGAATGTCTTCAGCAGCTTTTGCTTCAGACTCGGAGACATTCGCAGTAGGAGTGGCTTCAGGAAACACTTGGCATGCTACTGAGCTTTGTTGCACTTCTCCTTCTTGAATGCTTGACATGGTGACCTGTGGCCTATGGCTTTTGCGAAGCCTGCGAAATGCGGGCGATGCCTGTGGTGATGGAGTAGTCTGCACCATGTAGTCGTCGCCAAGCACCAGAGTGGTGACTTGAGGGGTTGGAGTTCTAGGAGTTTCTTCTTGAATGGGGGTGTCTTGTTGGGCGCGATCAGCCCACGAATCATCCTGGGCAATTGACGTCAGAGGATGACCAATGCTGATGAGTTTGCTATTCGTAAGAACAGGCGATGATACTGGTTGGTGCTCGAGTTGAGGAAGGACTTCATCATCTTCTACATTGTCTTCACGACCAATGACTTCAGCTGTAGTGGGGTCAACAGCTGGTACTTCTTCATCTTCAGGAGCCTCTGTGGCAGCAGGCTCGTGAATCACTAGACGACGCTCTTGGCTCGTGGAGGCGGGACGGGCAACAAAAATTGGCTCAACCACAAGGGGCTCAGAGGCAGCAGCAGCAGTACGCTCTTTCTTTGAAGACTTAGTCTTCTGCTTCTTCTTGGATGGAGCATCATCAGAAGCATCCTTGTGCTTGCGCTTCCCGGCATCAGCTTTAGGTGCCCTGGTTTTCTTCAGTTCTGAAGCTACTGAGGTGACCATAGGCTTCGAGCCTGTCGTGCTGGCAGGGAAGACAATGCGAGGTTCTTCCTGCCGTGGTGCTTCAGTTTGGGCCGCATCAGACTTCTTCTTCTGTTTGGCAGCCATTCTGGGGTCGATACCAGGGTGCCCCAGTGCCTTGCGCTTCTCTGCCTCATTGTGAGCTTGAACACATTTCTCTGCAAAGTATTTCATCTGCTCTCTTGAACCTTTTGCTTCTTCACGTTTCTTGTGAAGCAGTTCTTTAAGATCATGCAGCATTTTCTTGAAGCTTTGAACATCTGCCACACCATGCTTTGTCATGTTCTTGTTGAACTGCGCCTTCTCAAAATCTATTTTGTTCTTCACCTCGACAATCTTTTAAGCCAAGGACAACTCATTAGCAATGGCTCCGTGGAAGGTGACGCTGATGTCAACTGGCAGCTGAAGATCATCAATGCTGAGGCTCGGTTCATCAAACCATTCGTTGATGAAGTGGTTCAAAATATCCACATCAAAGAGGGGCAGATCGTTGAAGATCTCCGCCTCTTGCTTGCTCTTGATCAACAACTCAAGGGCATCTTCACCAAGATCTTCGTCGCTTCACAAATCAATGGTTTCGTCTTCATTCCGCAGAATGGTAGCTGGAGTAAGTTCATGCCCAAAAAATTTCATGGGCTTCTTCGTCTTCTTGGTGACACGAGAGAGATCTTCTGATTGCACACTGGGTTCAGGAGGTGTAGTTGCCAATGGCTTCACACGTGAAACTTTCGGTGCGGCAGAGGGCTTTGAAGCCTTTGATTTCTTCTACTTCTGTGGCTTTGGTGGAGCTGGCGCTTCATCAGAATCTGCGTTGTCAGCTGAGTGATCCACCGCAGCCCCCTGTACAACTATGTGAGTGATGAGGCCTTCGAGGTTGTAGAAGGGGACAATTTAATTGGGATTGGCATCGCGGGTGCCATCAGCCCTTGGAGCAGACGGACCAGGGTTGAAATTGAGTCCAAGGTCCTTCTTGTTCTTCTTAGCTGACTCTTTTGCAAACTGGTAGTTGTGCTTGAAAAGATTGTCATCATGACACCATAACAAAGATGATGGGTCGGCGTTTTCTGGATGTGGCCTTCGGACCATGCACGGATAGAAGCCTTGAGCAATGGCTTCGGGCTTGGACTTGGGCTACAGATTTCAGTACAAAATATCTCTCCATGGATGCTTGATGGCATTCTTTTCAGCATATTCGACAGTGACAAAGTTATACTTGAACCACTGTTCTGCCCAATATCTTCGAATCCATTGGATTCAGGTCTTGTGCTAACCATAGGTTTCTTCAGGATCCGACTTGTTGTAAGGGCATATTTATCCCTACGGTGTTTTGGTGATTGATGACAATGCATTTGCGGACTAATCGGGTGCTTTGAGTTCTTTCAGATATTCATCCTTCGGCACGAAACGATTATTTCCCCTCGGCGCTCTACTCAAGACGGTGTAGCTTCTTTCGTGACTTTGTTGGTGGACTAAGTTTCGTAGTAGTCACCGTTCTATCAAGAGGGGATCTGCTTCGGTATGGTTTGGGTGGAATCAACACGTACACGTCCTTCTCACACCCACCGTTTCTTTCCGCCTCACTGGAGCTTCTCTTTTCTTCCCTGTGTGTCCTTTCCTGGACCCAGCGGTAGTACCACAGGCCACAGCGGTAGTACCGCTGAGGCTCACTAAGCGGCAGTACCGCTCCTCGGAGCGGTAGTACCGCTTGATGGCCTCAGCTGCAGTACCACTGCGGCTCCGTGCTCCTACCGCCTCGACCCTAGTGCGCTCTTTCTCGTGTCTGCGCCTTACGGCACTAGCTGCAGTACTGTGGTAGTACGTCAGTAAGCGGGAGTACCGCTCCTCGGAGCGGTAGTACCGCTTGATGGCCTCAGCCGCAGTACCGCTGCGGCTCCATGCTCCTACCGCCTCGACTCGAGGGCGCATTTTCTCGTGTCGGGTTTTGCGGTACTAGCTGCGGTAGTAGTGGTGGTAGTGCCGCTTGTGAGCGGTAGTACCGCCCTGACTCCGCGGTAGTACCACTCTGGGTCCCAGCCCCAGCCCCTTCTTTTCTAGCACAGTAGTACCGCTGAGGGGGAGTGGTAGTACCGCTTATGAGCGGTAGTACCGCCCTGCTTCCGCGGTAGTACCGCTCTTTGCGGGGCTGAGTGGGGGGTAACGGTTGGATTGCCCCCCCCCCACTATAAAAGGGTGTCTTCTTCCCTTCCTTTGACTTACCTCTTCCACCATTAAAGCTCCATTATTGCTCCAAGCTCCATTTTCGCCCGATCTCACTCCCTAGCCAACCAAACTTGTTGATTTGCTAGGAAGTGGTTGAGAAGGCCCCGATCTACACTTCCACCGAGAGATATTTGATTCCCCCCACTAATCCCTTGCGGATCTTGTTACTCTTGGGTGTTTGAGCATCCTAGACGGTTGAGGTCACCGCGAAGCCATAGTCCATTGTGGTGAAGCTTCGTGGTCTCGTTAGGAGCCTCCAATTGAGTTGTGGAGATTGCCCCAACCTCGTTTGTAAAGGTTTGGTCGCCGCCTCCAAGGGCACCAATAGTGGAATCACGTCATCTCGCATTGTGTGAGGGCGTGAGGAGATTACGGTGGCCCTAGTGGCTTCTTGGGGAGCATTGTGCCTCCACACCGCTCCAACGAAGACGTACTTCCTCTCAAAGGGAAGGAACTTCGGCAACACATCCTCGTCTCCACCGTCTCCACTTTTGGTTATCTCGTGCCTTTACTTGTGCAGCTTATTTGTTTCATATATCTTGCTTGCTTGTGTTCCTATTCGTGTTGCATCATATAGGTTGCTCATCTAGTTGCATATCTAGACAACCTATTTTGATGCAAAGTTTAAATTGCTAAAGAAAAGCTAAAAATTGTTAGTTGCCTATTCACCCCCCCTCTAGTCAACCATATCGATCCTTTCAGTTGGTATCAGAGCCTCGTCTCTTTATTAAGGACATTACCGTCCAAAGAGTATGGTTGATACCGTAGACGGAGCGGAGGAACACTCCGGTGTGAATCCTATCTCGTCTACGGGCGATGGGGGAACTTCGGTCTCTCGTGAGGAGTTCAATGTAGCCTTGGAGACATTGAAGACCTCCATGACGACCGAAGTTGAAAGCATGTTTACTAAATTTCTTGAGGGGCTTAAACTCTCCATCGCACCGTTGAAAGTGGGGGATCCCGCCAACAAGGTGTCGGATGCTATCCCCGACAAGGGGGGAGCTAGTAGTGAAAATGCTCCTTCTTCTAGTGGCAAGAATGGCACCGGCATCTTTGCCCATGTGGAACCACCACTTGTTTATGGTGGACCGGTTCCTTCTACTCATTTGAATCATGCCGGTCCTCCTCCTAAGATTGTGAAAAATGAGGATTTTGATTCTTGGGTTTACCGCTTTAAACGTCATTTAAATCATGTGAACACTAACCTTTGGAGAATCATTGAAGAAGGTTTCTACCCACATGATACAAGCAACTTCACTCCTCGAGAAGCCGCGGACAATCAATTCAATGAGAATGCTCTCTTCATCATTCAAGATGCAATTCCACCTGAAGACCTACCTCATCTTCGTCCCTTCTCCTCGGCCAAAGATGCATGGCATTGTGTCGTGTCTCTCTACCGGGGAAGCGCAAGCATTCAACGCTCCAACTATGAAGTGGTACAAGATGAGGCCGATGAGTTTGCAATGAAGGAAGATGAAGAACCTCGTGAGCTTTATCGGAGAGTCACCAAACTCGCGGTCTCACTACGAGATCACGGGAGCAAGGACACGGATGATAATTGGATCAAGCGCAAATTCCTCAAGGCAATGATGCCCTACCACAAGGCCATGTCCTCCGTCATCCGCCAAAGACCGGACTTCCACACTTTGACCTCAAGCGAGGTGTTGGATGAGTTTGTGGCCATGAATATTTTGGACAAGACCGCCGACAATGCGGTGCTCCATTCTCAACGGGCAAAGAAGCCTAACCTTGCTTTGAAGGCCAAGCTCACCGTGGAAGAAGAAGAAGAGGAAGAGGAGGAGAGCAACCCCGAAGATATAAAGTATGCATATCATGAACACATGGCACTTGCTTCAAGGCAATTTTGGAGCAAGAAAAACTCGAGGCCCAACTTTAGCAAAAACAACTCGAGTGGCACAAGGGGCAAGCAACGTGTAAGGACTTGCTACAATTGCGGCAACGTGAGTCATTTCGTTGCGGAATGTCCGTATGAGAAGAGGGAAGACAATGGTGGCAAACTCATCCGAAAGGACAAGGCCAAGTCGCTCCCCAACAAGAACAACTTCACCAAGAAGACTCCTCCCAAGGCCTTGGTTGTGCAAGAAGAGTACAATGAGGATGATGACGATGATGAAGATGATGAGTCGGTTGCCATGGCCTCCGTCGCCATTGCAACAACGTCACGAGTGTCTCTCTTCGACTCACCCAACGAGAGCATCAACGCCAAGTGACTCATGGCTAAAGCCACCAACAAGGTAACCTCCAACATCAAAACTACCATCATTAATCATCCTTCCCCATCGGATAGCATTAATGAAGTTGAGGGAGCTAATGTGGAGGCTAACGAGTTTGAGGCCTTTATGGGCAAACTCAAGGGAAAATCCAAGAAGCACTTTGTTGCTCTCTTGGAACAACTTGGTGAGGCCAATGACATGATCGAGGCTCATGAAGACACCATCTCGAAGATGGAAGGGCATAGTCGTGACTATGCCGATGAGATTTCGGATCTTTCCAATGCTCTTGAGGAAGAGCGTGGTCTTCATTTGGCTCTTGAGGAGTCACACAACGTTGATCATGCTAAGTTAGAGAAAGATTATGATCATGCCCTCGTTGTCTCTCATGTGCTAAATTCCGAGAAGGCCAAACTTGGGGTTGATCTTGCTAGACTCAAAGAGGAGTTTGAAATACTTGATAAGGCCCACAAGGCCTTGAAGGGTACTCACACTAGTCTCAAGGAGTCTCATGATCAACTCCAAGTGAAGCTAACTATGGAAAAAGCAACTTTTCCTCATATGGTTTTGGTTGATAATGCAAATGCTACTAACCCGTGTTGTGAGCATATGCATCTTGTTGAAGAAAATGCTAAGTTGAAGGCGCAACTTGAGAGAGGTCTTGCGACGTGCATACAAGGCAAGAATAACCTCAACGATCTCTTGATCAACCAAAAGGGAGGTGTGGCAAAGGAAGGGGTTGGGTACGTCCCCGACTCCGAGAATAAGAAGAAGAATGACAAGACCAAACGACCTCCTCCCCTCATGCAAACCTTTGTGAGGGCGGGAGAGAGTGTCCCCGAGGAGAAGAAGAACAACAAATTCAAGAAGGGCAATGTCCCCTCTCCCAACAAATCCGGCGATTTTAATCCTTCTTATGTGTTATGCCGAGCTAGTGATGGGCATGTTTATGCCAAATTTGTTGGTTCTCTTCATGAGCACATTGAATGGTCTATTTGGGTTCCTAAGACCCTTGTTACTAACATCAAAGGACCCATTACAAGATGGGTACCTAAAACCAAGCATTGATCTCTTGTAGGTGTTTGCTTCCGGTGGTGGATCATGGTTGCTCAATAGCGGGGCTACAAATCATATGACCGGAAGCAAGGACTTGGTGGTGGACGTGCACAAAGTTTCATCTATGCCCACCAATATCGAGTGGGGTGACGCATCATCCTCTAAGGTATTGGGACTTGGCAAGGTGGTAATCTCTCATGATCTCACGATCGAGAAGGTCATGCTTGTTGAGTCCCTTGCATACAATTTACTTTCCATTCGTCAACTTGCAATCATGGGCTTTGCCACTTTCTTTGACATTGATACCGTGGCCCTCTTGTGGAGCAAGACTCTTAAAGTAGCTTTTGTTGGACATGTCGAGAACGGTCTATATGTGATTAACTTTTCGAAGCGACCCACTAAGACCGCGACATGCCTAATGGCTAAAGTTGATGTGGGATGGCTTTGGCATCACCGTTTAACCCATGTCAATATGAGATCTTTGCAAAGTCTCCTAAAGGGGGACCATGTCCGTGGACTAACGAATGTTAGTTTTTCTAAAGATCGTGCTTGCAGTGCCTGTATCGAAGGAAAGCTACATGAGAAGGCTCACCCTCCCACGACTATCATTTATTCAAAGAGGCCTTTGGAGCTCCTTCACATGGATCTCTTTGGGCCTCCATCCTTCGATAGTCTTGGAGGTAGAAAGTATTGCTTGGTGATTGTGGATGACTACTCAAGGTACACGTGGGTGTATTTCTTCA
Source organism: Triticum urartu (assembly GCF_003073215.2). Taxonomy (NCBI): domain Eukaryota; kingdom Viridiplantae; phylum Streptophyta; class Magnoliopsida; order Poales; family Poaceae; genus Triticum; species Triticum urartu. Next base: position 161,656,874 of record NC_053025.1, read on the forward strand.
AGAGGAAGAGCGAGACCCAACAAACCGTCATTGACTTTGCCAATGAAGCACAACGTCAACACAATGCAAAGATCTTGACAATAAGAAGTGACAACGGCACCGAGTTCAAGAACTACACCCTGGATGAATTTCTTAGTGATGAGGGAATCAAGCATCAATACTCTGCACCATACACCCCTCAACAAAATGGTGTTGCGGAAAGGAAGAACCGGACGTTGATGGATGCGGCAAGGACCATGATGGCGGAGTTCAAGTCTCCGTACAACTTTTGGGCCGAAGCCATCAACACCGTGTGTCATGCATCAAATCGGCTCTACCTCCGCAAGGGTTTGAACAAGACTCCTTATGAGATACTCACCGGTAACAAGCCCAACCTCAAGTACTTCCGGGTATTCGGGTGTAAGTGTTTCATTCTCAAGAAAGGTGTTCGGTTGTCTAAATTTGAGGCTAGAGCTTATGAGGGCATATTTGTTGGTTATGCTACAAACTCTCATGCTTACCGCGTCCTCAATAAATCCACGGGACTTATTGAGGAGACATGTAACGTGAAGTTTGATGAGAATAATGGCTCCCAAGTGGAGCAAAGTGGCACTTGTGATGTAGGTGATGAAATTCCTCCTCAAGCCATAAGAAGAATGGGTGTTGGTTTCATCCTACCCATTGAGGAACCCCTTGTGGCCGAAGGAGAAGGACATTGCTCCACTCAAGTGGAGCCATCACCAACCCAAGGCCCACACGCTTCCGAAGAACAAAGTGAAGGCCCTCAACCTCACGAACGAGACCTAGGGCAAGATCATACTCAAGACGTTGTTGACACACCAAGTGATGCCCAAGGTCAAGTTCTCTCCCCCGAGCAAGTTCAAGACCAAGAACAAGTTCATGACGACGCTCAAGATGATCAAGTAACCGCTCCTCAACTCACCAACGAGGAGGAATTAGAGCGTCGTGCCGCCAAAGTTGCTTCCAAGCTCTCCACCAAGGATCATCTCATGACGAATGTGCTTGGAAGCTTAAGAAAGGGGGTAAGCACTCATAGACAATTAGCAAATTATTGTGAGCATCACGCGTTTGTCTCTTGTGTGGAACCTCACAAGGTCTATGAGGCGCTCGAATATCCGGATTGGCTCAATGCCATGCATGAAGAACTCAACAACTTCGAGCGCAACAAAGTGTGGAGATTGGTGCCAAGGCCAACGGGGAACCACAATGTCATTGGAACCAAGTGGATATTCAAGAACAAGCAAGATGCCCATGGGATTATCATTCGCAACAAGGCTCGTTTGGTAGCACAAGGCTACTCCCAAGTCGAGGGTAGCGACTACGGTGAAACCTTTGCTCCCGTTGCTCGTCTTGAATCCATTCGCATGTTGATTGCATATGCTTCTCATCATAACTTTAAGTTACATCAAATGGATGTGAAGAGTGCTTTTCTTAATGGTCCCATTAATGAATTGGTGTACGTCAAGCAACCCCCCGGGTTCGAGGATCCCTACTTTCCCGATCATGTGTATCAACTCGATAAGGCACTCTATGGCCTTAAACAAGCCCCACGTGCGTGGTATGACCACCTTACCGAGTTGTTACAAGACCGTGGGTTTGAAGTTGGGGTAATCGACCCCACTCTTTTTACTAAGAAGGTCAAAGGGGAGTTGTTTGTGTGCCAATTATATGTTGATGATATTATCTTTGGTTCTCCTAACAAAGCTTTCAATGAGGAATTTGCCGCTCTCATGACCTCAAAGTTCGAGATGTCCTCCATGGGGGAGTTGAAGTTCTTTCTAGGGTTTGAAGTGAAGCAAAGAAGAGAAGGAACCTTCATCAATCAATCCAAATACACTCAAGACATGCTCAAGAGATTCAAGCTAAGTGACGTCAAGCCGGCTTCCACCCCAATGCCCACCAAGTGCCAACTTGATCTAGATCCCAATGGTAAAGTGGTGGATCAAAAGGTATATCGTTCCATGATTGGATCCTTGCTTTACCTTTGTGCATCTAGACCGGACATCATGTTGAGTGTGGGAATTTGTGCACGGTTTGAAGCCACACCTAAGGAAAGTCACTATGTGGCCGTCAAACGAATCTTTCGATATTTGGCTCATACCCCAAACTTTGGCTTATGGTACCCAAGAGGATCAAACTTCAAGCTTGTAGGGTACTCGGATTCCGATTGGGCGGGAGATAAAGTGGATAGGAAGTCCACTTCCGGAGGATGCCAATTCCTTGGTTGCTCGTTGGTAAGTTGGTCTTCCAAAAAGCAAAGTTGTGTGTCTCTCTCGTCCACCGAAGCGGAGTATGTTGCGGCCGGTAGTTGTTGTGCACAACTCTTATGGATGAGGCAAACTTTAAAGGATTACGGTGTCACTTGTGACAAAGTGCCTCTTTGGTGTGACAATGAAAGTGCCATCAAGATTTCTCTCAACCCGGTGCAACACTTCAAGACGAAGCATATTGAGATTCGGTATCACTTCATCCGGGATCACATTAGGCGAGGAGAGATCGAGCTCAACTATGTCAACACTCATGACAACCTTGCAGATATTTTCACGAAGCCCTTGGATGAAGCAAGATTTCGCGAGTTAAGGCATGAGCTAAATATCATTGATTCGAGCAATGTTGCTTGAACCCGTGCACACCCTACCACACTCAATTTGTTGTCTAGTTTAGGTGTAGGCATGGACATACGGGGAGTGTTGTTCTCTCAATGAACTCTCCCTCCCCCCATTATGCATAAATTGATCAAGTCTTTCACTTTAGCCATTGTTGATGGCACGTGTGCTTAAAAGACGAGTTTTGGTCATGGGCCCAAGGTTAAAATCTTCGCGGCGCCATACCTCTTGACTCAAACATAGGTGGCTTCGGCCACCGCCCTCTCTTGAAGAGGGGTTTCTTGGCCTCTTGCTGGTATGTTCTTTTGCTTTTCGTTGCGGGTTTTCTGTTTTTTTAGCTAAGCCATGTAGTCTAGTTGCCGTAGTGTGCTGGGCGGTACTGCCGCTGTGGCGAGCGGTACTACCGCCACACCAGTGCGGTACTACCGCTTATGAGCGGTACTACCGCTCCCCAGCGTGGTACTACCGCTGCGGGGCGGGGCCAGGGGTTTTTATCGGGGCAGGGGGAGGTTTCTTCTCCCCCATACCCATTCGCTCGCCCCCTCGTGCCTCTCCCTCTCTCCAGCACCGTTCCGCCGCGGAAGGGCTCTGGTGGATCTCCTCCTCCGGGGCGTTCCTCTCCATTTCCTTCGGTGGAGTCAATCCCCACCTCGTCCTCTTGCCATGGATGCCGGTATTGCCCCCGTTCCTCTCTCTTTTGGTCTTGCTTTTAGATCTTGTGCTTAGGGGCAATGGTGGTTACATCTCTAGATTTTTGGCTAAATCTAGGCTTGAGTTGGTTGGAGAAGGCAACTAGATCATCTAGATTGATGTTTGGTAGGATTATTTTTGAATTTGGTAGGCCGGTAGTGCCGGATCTGTCCACGGTAGTAGGAAACCACTGTTTCACCGCCTCGTGCTATGAAACTGCTGTTTATCCGCCTCACGACGTACTACCGCTCCCTTTGGAGCGGTATTACCGCTTAACCGAGAGCGGTACTACCGCTCCCTTTGGGGCGGTACTACCGCTTGGGGCTGTACTACCGCATGCAGGTCACAGTACTACCGCTGCATGCCAATTTCCATCATTCTCCTGGCTTACCTTGATCTTTTTGTTGTGTTTGTTGGCTTATGCTCGTTTCTTCTGGTTGTTTTGCGTCTTGTTGTGTTTGGCTCCAGGTGATGACATTCCCGAGCAGCAAGGTCGCCGTATCAACCCCGGGCGTGCCACCTCCAAACGCTACCGGACCTCAGAGCCTGCCGGTGGTTCCTTGAGCACCCAACCGCCTCCAGCAAGTGCTTCTGCAAGTGTTCCTCCACCTCCTCAGCAATCGAAGCGAGCCGCCAACAAGCCAAAAGGGAAGGCTGTGACTGAGATGAACAGCAAAGAGTTTTGGGAGAAGCGTCGCCGCAACCCCTATACGGTGGACCAAGAACCCACTTTGGTCAACCGTCCGTTCTGGAACCGTTTTCAGTTTGCCATATACTTTGATGTGATCAAGGCCAAGAAGAATCTCTATGTTGATGTTCACTCCATTGACACTGATGCTATGGAGAAGGATCCAAAGTACTTTGGAGAAGCCTTTCAGATGTGCACTCAGCTGAACATTCTCAGGATCATGCAGTTCAACAAGGATTTCGATGCGGATTTGTTGGCTCAATTCTATGCCACCGTCCATCTTGGAACAGATAGCGACAGGACTCTGACTTGGATGACCAATGGCAAGCGGCTTTCTGTCAAGTGGCGGGCATTCATGGAGTTACTTGATGTGGTGGATAACGGGCTTGAGACTCCTGTCAGTTTCCGTCCTCACCGCCATGTTACTTCCACCCACAAGCAAGCCCTTTGGCCCTACTGCACTGTGAAGGTTCACCCTGTCACTGAGAAGAAGACCTACGAGCTGTGTCCGTATCTGGACATTCTTCATCGCATATTCCGTGAGACTCTCTTCCCTCGCATTGGGAATCTGGATCAGGTTCACTCCTACCTCGTGGACATGCTCCTTTTCTGTCAGCACGAGAAGGAAGCAAACACTGGAGAGAGCCTGGATATCTCTCATGTCATGTGGTTTGAACTTGTATCTGCCGTGTCTGAGCGCAAGTGTCCTATCTATGGTCCCTTCATCATGAGGCTCATTGAGAGGGCCTGGGCACAGACTTATCCCAAAGTGCTGCTAGAAACTGGAGAGTTGGTGTCCCATGAGATCAAGCGTCTGAGGAAGAAGGACAACTGGTCAGCGCCTCACACAGGGGGTCCTTCTGCTACTGCTGCCACGGGGGGCCCGTCTGCTGCTGCTGCTGCTGCCATGGGAACTGAGGGTGAGGCTGCTCCTGATGCCCACGATGAGGACTTTAGCCACTCCAGTGCAGAACCATCTTGGGCCCAGAAGCTCAAGCGCAAGATGAAGAAGCTCTTCTGCATGGAGCCCCATGGTCAGTACATGACTCATGTGGCGGAGAAGAATGCCAGGACGCGCCACAAGGAGATCATGCGTCAGTTGGGAGCCACAGTTGTCAGTGGGTCTGAGGGACAGATCACTGAAGAGGAGGACTGGATTCATCAGAACTGTCACTGGACTGACTCCGATGCCGAGCACTTTTCAACCCATGATGAAGATGCAGAGATGTGATGTTCAGGACCTTCCTCGCCCATCACCTGGAGTCATAGTGTCCCTCTCTACCCTTTTTGGTGTCTCGATGCCAAAGGGGGAGAGAGTTTAGGGATTTGTGTTTGCGGGTGTGTCTTTGTGTCGTTCGTTTGCTTTCTCGTTGTTGGTTTTGTTTGGTTTTGTGCTTGTGAGACCTAAGTTCCAGACATATGGTGTAAGACATATGCTACCTTTGTTATCTTATCTATGTGTTATGCACCTCGGTATCTTATAGCTTGCATGCTTATCCTATCATATATGTTGTTCTCATATATCTTGCTTAGATTGTTGGTCTCTAAAATATAGGGGGAGCCGTGATCCTAGTATGTGTGCCGTGCAGTCCAAAGCACTTATCTAGTGTGCACAACATCTAGGGGGAGCCTGTCTATTTTTAGAGGCGTGGGTTCTCTTGCATTCTATGTCATTACTCTTTTCTGTGCAAATCCCGTATTGTCATCAATCCACCAAAAAGGGGGAGATTGTAAGGGCATATTTATCCCTACGGTGTTTTGGTGATTGATGACAATGCATTTGCGGACTAATCGGGTGCTTTGAGTTCTTTCAGATATTCATCCTTCGGCACGAAACGATTATTTCCCCTCGGCGCTCTACTCAAGACGGTGTAGCTTCTTTCGTGACTTTGTTGGTGGACTAAGTTTCGTAGTAGTCACCGTTCTATCAAGAGGGGATCTGCTTCGGTATGGTTTGGGTGGAATCAACACGTACACGTCCTTCTCACACCCACCGTTTCTTTCCGCCTCACTGGAGCTTCTCTTTTCTTCCCTGTGTGTCCTTTCCTGGACCCAGCGGTAGTACCGCAGGCCACAGCGGTAGTACCGCTGAGGCTCACTAAGCGGCAGTATCGCTCCTCGGAGCGGTAGTACCGCTTGATGGCCTCAGCTGCAGTACCACTGCGGCTCCGTGCTCCTATCGCCTCGACCCTAGTGCGCTCTTTCTCGTGTCTGGGCCTTACGGCACTAGCTGCAGTACTGCGGTAGTACGTCAGTATGCGGTAGTACGTCAGTAAGCGGTAGTACCGCTCCTCAAAGCGGTAGTACCGCTTGATGGCCTCAGCCGCAGTACCGCTGCGGCTCCATGCTCCTACCGCCTCGACTCGAGAGCGCATTTTCTCGTGTCGGGTTTTGCGGTACTAGCTGCGGTAGTAGTGGTGGTAGTGCCGCTTGTGAGCGGTAGTACCGCCCTGACTCCGCGGTAGTACCGCTCTGGGTCCCAGCCCCTTCTCTTCTAGCGCGGCAGTACCGCTGAGGGGGAGGGGTAGTACCGCTTATGAGCGGTAGTACCGCCCTGCCTCCGCGGTAGTACCACTCTCTGCGGGGCTGAGTGGGGGGTAACGGTTGGATTGTTCCCCCCACTATAAAAGGGTGTCTTCTTCCCTTCCTTTGACTTACCTCTTCCACCATTAAAGCTCCATTATTGCTCCAAGCTCCATTTTCGCCCGATCTCACTCCCTAGCCAACCAAACTTGTTGATTTGCTCGGAAGTGGTTGAGAAGGCCCCGATCTACACTTCCACCGAGAGATATTTGATTCCCCCCACTAATCCCTTGCGGATCTTGTTACTCTTGGGTGTTTGAGCATCCTAGACGGTTGAGGTCACCGCGAAGCCATAGTCCATTGTGGTGAAGCTTCGTGGTCTCGTTGGGAGCCTCCAATTGAGTTGTGGAGATTGCCCCAACCTTGTTTGTAAAGGTTCGGTCGCCGCCTCCAAGGGCACCAATAGTGGAACAACGGCATCTCGCATTGTGTGAGGGCGTGAGGAGATTACGGTGGCCCTAGTGGCTTCTTGGGGAGCATTGTGCCTCCACACCGCTCCAACGGAGACATACTTCCTCTCAAAGGGAAGGAACTTCGGCAACACATCCTCGTCTCCACCGTCTCCACTTTTGGTTATCTTGTGCCTTTACTTGTGCAGCTTATTTGTTTCATATATCTTGCTTGCTTGTGTTCCTATTCGTGTTGCATCATATAGGTTGCTCATCTAGTTGCATATCTAGACAACCTATTTTGATGCAAAGTTTAAATTGCTAAAGAAAAGCTAAAAATTGTTAGTTGCCTATTCACCCCCCCCTCTAGTCAACCATATCGATCCTTTCACTTGTACATTTCAAATAGATCTAGAGGTAGATCCTTAGCTATATTCCCACGGTGCTGCCTGCCGCCCTTCCTTACAGACTTGTCAGTGGCCATTGGATTCAGACTAAGCGGCTTCAAGACTGTGAATGACTTCCTCTTGCTGGTCAGACAGGAACTGGCTTCAGGAGAGTTGATGTGACGCTGCAAAAACTCTGCAAATGAATGAAGACTATGAGAACCAAGTGATTCTCCTGCCGACATGTAGCTGTGACAGCGTTAAGGTGCGAGGGAAGGGGAAGAGGTCATATGCACTCTCAGAAGATTTTGAAGATAAACCAGTTTGAAGACATTGACCTCATAGTGCGAAGACATTCACTTATTTGAAGAGAGTCGGTTCCAGATTTGTACGAATCCATGAATAAGTACAAGTGAGGAATCTAACTACTTGTGAAGCATAAGTGAATATACTTGGCATGATATGAGATGCAGACATGGACAGATCCAGATATGAAAGTGAAGAAACTACTTTTGGTTGAAGTGGATGGATTTGACGGATCAAAAAGGCACTAAAAAGTAAGTTTTAATTATCGCTTGACGAACTGCTAGACGAGATGGAGATAGAGGCTGAGCAGTTCAATCTCCCGCGCCCTAACTTGGCGATGGAAGACACCTACGGCGGCGGAGAGGACGAGGTCCATGGTCCATGGCCGGCGTGAGGACAGTGTCGAAGATGTCGTGGCAGCTAAGCGCTTCGTCTTCAGCATCGATGCGAGCAAGCGGAGGCGCTAGGGTTTTGATGTGAGGAGAAGAGGTGGAAGAAGAGATAATGACCGCGGTGAGGTGTGTATTTATAAGGATAGGGACAACACATCGTTATTACATAGGTGCCCCTAGAGGTTCACATCTGAAGGACACTTTGCATGCATGCAACTCATTGGAAGTTGTTCCATGTTCCCACGCATGCCTGTATTGTCGGGTGGTCGTTCTGGCTTCTCCAGTTTTCAGGCAATAAGGATATAGCATTAAAACATATTTAACTTTAGTCTCTATGTCTTCTGCTGACAAGGACTCAGAGAAGACAATCGACAGTTTCAATAGAGTGCATATGATTTGGATAGATAGAATTTGAGGTAGAAGAGGTTAGGGTCCGATCACATTCACTTAGATCAAAAAATGCAAACTTGAAGACATGGCTATAAGTGAATGTTGTAGAGGACATTCATTGGAAGTTGTTCCATGTTCCCACGCATGCCTGGATTGTCGGGTGGTCGTTCTGGCTTCTCCAGTTTTCAGGCAATAAGGATATAGCATTAAAACATATTTAACTTTAGTCTCTATGTCTTCTGCTGACAAGGACTCAGAGAAGACAATCGACAGTTTCAATAGAGTGCATATGATTTGCATAGATAGAATTTGAGGTAGAAGCACAGAAGAGGTTAGGGTCCGATCACATTCACTTAGATCAAAAAATGCAAACTTGAAGACATGGCTATAAGTGAATGTTGTAGAGGACATAACTCGAATATATATATATATATAACACTATTCTCATCACGGGATCAGAATAATATACTTATCACAACCTGAACTGCCTGAGTAACACGCCTGAACTTCCCTCTGTACGAACTCGACCTTCAGGCTATCTTCGCAACCGTGGCTTCCCCCGCGAATTATTCTGTTTAGTCGTGTTCTATATGATGTTAGTGTAATCTAGAAACATTTTGAGCAACTAAATACTGGTTTTAAATAGGAATCTCGCTCGTTGGTGGATTTTGTTCTCGGGTCATGATGAAATTGCATTTTTTGCAATTTTTACTGCGTGAGTTGTTCGACCTGAACTTCTCCCAGTGCTAGGTTGAACTTCCGCTAACATTTCCCAAATGGATCTTGTGATATACCATTGGAAAGCTATGGACACCAGTATCATGACCCAAGTTAAATTTTTGGCAAAATGTAAGCGGTTTAAGAGCAGTTTTGAAAACCGTTTTTTCTTCATACAAAAAACGTGAATCGTATTTTCGATCGCATTTCTAAACCGTTTATCGGAATGAGGCAAATAATATGGCGTTGGAAAGCTTCTGCAAAACCTCTCCTTTCACATGTTGAAAGCTTTATCTAATTCCTTATGGTTAAAGAGTAATTTGGAAAATCGTAAAATTTCACAAACCGAATAGCTGAGTTTGTATTTTCGATGTCATTTCTAAACGGCCAATCCAATTGAGGCAAATGATATGGCATTGGAAATCTTATGAAAATGCGCTACTTTCTCTTGTTGAAAGTTTTTTCTATTTTTGAACGGTTCAAAAGTAATTTAGAAAACGGTAGAAGTTCCACCGAGTTCATATTTTCGAGCTAATTTTTTAACCTTACGTCTGAATGCAACAAATGATATGTCGTTGGAAAGCTTGAGGAAATGCGAAACTTTTTGGTATATATTATTTATCTCAATTCATTACGGTTTTATGTCAATTTTGAAAATTGCTAAAAACGTATTTTCGCTGTAATTTTTTCAATTTTTATCGGAATGGGGCAAATAATATACCATTAAAAAGCTATGGAAAATGCAAAACATTTTCGTGTTGATGGTTTTCTCTAATTTCTAGCCGTTTTCAAGTAATTTCAAAAACAGCGGGATCGTTCGTTCTGCCTTTATCGTGAAACATATTCTTCAAAAATGCACCACATGAAGAACTTGAACTTCCCGGCATGTGTACATGAACTTCGCTCTGTTTTTTCACGTGCTTTTGTTGCTCGTAGCTCTTCATCCACTGCTTGTAGCTCTCCATCCACTCACTGGAATTGAGCAAGTGATATACCGAAGAAAAGCTGTTGTAAACACGCAACTTTCCCGTGTTGATCATTTTTTCATACTCGCGACGATTTTAAAAGTTTTTCATCTGAAATTCATTCAGTGTAGTAATCGAACTTCCTGCCGTTTTCACATTGAACTTCTATGATGTATTTTCGTTTGTAATTTTCTCATACATTCGCCAGTGTTACATAAATGATATTCCTTTTGTAATTTTCTCATCCATTCGTCAGTGTTACACAAATGATATTCCTTTTACACAAATAATTTTTTTAACTTTCTCCGACCAAGGACTTAAACTTATAATAACAAAACTTTTAGCCTTTGTTTTTATTCTTTTTTAATACGAAATGCACACTGTGTAATACGTGAACTTCTGGCAGTTATCAATCTGAACTTCTCTAGGTTACGTGAATATATCTGAGTTTTTTTTTATGATTTTTTAATCTGATTTTCTTAATCATTTTTTATGAAATTTTGAAGTGCTGTATTTTTAAAAGGTGAACTTTTTTTTATTTTATTTTTGAACTTCTTATTTCCATTCTTTAATAACGAGGCGAATCTGAGTTTTCTATAATCATCGAACTTGTCCATCTTATTAATATGGACTTCCTAGTTTTATTTTTAATCCTTTGTTATGAAATTTTGAAGTGCTCTATTTTTAAAAGATGAACTTCTTGTTTTTTATTTTTGAACTTCTTCTTTCCATTCTTTAATAACGTGGAAAATCTGAGTTTTCTATAATCATCGAACTTCTCCATCTTTTTTATATGGACTTCCTGGTTTTATTTCTTTTAATTTTTTTTATGAAATTTTGAAGCGCTCTATTTTTAAAAGTTGAACTTCTTCTTATTTTATTTTTGAACTTGTTGTTTCCATTCTATAATACCGAGGAAAAATCTGAGTTTTCTATAATCATCGAACTTCCCGTTGTTTTCACTTTGAACTTCTACCACGTATTTTTTGTTCATAATTTCTCACCCGTTCATCGGAGTTGCACAAATGATGTACCATGCCGATTACCTCTCTCATAAGAAGTTTTGAACTTTCCCGTGCCGAGCACCTGAACTTCTTGCAACTAAAATTTTATACTTTAACTTTTTATTCTCTTTTCTCATTTGAAAACACACACCATACAGTACGTGAACTTCTGGCACTTATTAATTTGAACTTCTCTCTGTTTCGCTTTTAGTAACGAAAAAATACGACTTTTTTATAGACATCGAACCGCTCTAAATTTTTATTTGAACTTCTTTGTGTTTTTTTAGAAATGTGAAAATTGCAGTTTTTTAGAAACACTAAACCTCTTCGTTATTTAAAATTGAACTTGTTGGTTTTATTCTTTAGTAACTGGAAAAAACCATTATAAATATCAAACTCCTCCACTTTTTCTAATTGAACTTGGTTTTATTGTCTAGTAACGAGAAAACCTGATTTTTATTGGTTTTCCACCATGAATTACTCAAGTCTACACTGTTGATTTTTATCCTCTGCACATCCCGTCTCTTGAGTCTTGACTTTTAAATCCCCGCTTGAATTATTAAAGTTTTTGTTACATAAAGTAAACAAGTTTGTTCGTTTTTGTGCCTAAATATTTTTTATTCTCTGAAATTCCCTCGTAGCTCCCTCTGAACTTCTACACATATGTCATGAATGTTCCCTACTTTTTCACCAATTCTGTTTGTTATTTGAACTCTAGGATTAGTGTGTTTTTTGTTGAACTTTGTTGGTTTTCATTGTTGGACTCGAAGGGGTTGTCATATCAACTAATATATTTTGTATCATTCCGGTTGAGCATCTTATTTTATGAACTTCTAGTCTTGACGAATGCACCAGACTTTTGGAACACCTCGTTCTTTTTTTTGAACTTTTTTCCGCAGAAGCAATACTTGAACTTCACTGACTGTTTTTGTGGAGCAAGCAAATGTGCAGACCACACAAGGAAGAGGGCACACTTTCTTTCATTGTGGACATTTTTTAAAATCACATGGAGAGCACACAATCACAAAGAGGAAAATAAAGAAGGAAAAAATTACGCATTTTTCTTGTTTTTTGCTCATGTATGGAAAATGTGTGTATCCACATTTTTAAATATTCTATGTTCTTTCTTTGATCTACATGATTTGGAAAGAACAATATGTCACAAGCAGCCCCGAGGTACATCCCTGAGGTTGTTAACGACACCGAGCGAGAGCGCACCTGCGGTGACACCCATTTTTCCAGGACTGTATGAATGGCAGGAAATATGAAACCTTGTGCCACACCAACACAAAGGGCAAGAAGGGACCAGAATGACTTCTCTATTGGGGTCAAGTGGAATTAGACCGCATATCAAAGACCGTAACAGGAATGACAGCAGCAGGACATGTCTCCCTCCCAATCTCTAAGCTGCCCATCCACCAGGAATTTGCGACAAAACATACTCATAATAGAACACATGGAGAGTATCAGGCCCTTGTTTTCTTGATTAATGTTGATTGCATCAGCTGCTACGGTGTACGCAATTGAGAAACCCACACAATCAATGTAACAGACATTTGTGTAGATGAATGTCTGCAACACTATGACATAATGCTTTGGGACCTTCATTCTTGGCATCACTAGTTAATTGGAGATGAACCTCAAAGTGTTGTAGCAGTCTTAATTAGGCCGCCACTTGCTAACCTCCCACGAATATTTTTACCAGGGTTTATCATGAACCTGTCTTTCTTACTTCCATCTCCAGGGATACTAAGATCTGAAACAGATAAAACACTGATCATTCACCGGTATGAAACAATATGGGGCTTCTTCAGCTGTGCTTCATATATCCATAGCAGTTTACAGATCGCATGAGCAATTCAACACAGGAAAAGCACTACATATTGCACAATAACTGAAGCTACCTGCTCAATGGAGATGAAAGACCAACATTGCTCAGTTAGTGAATTAGGACAAAAGGTTCCGAATCCTACTTATAGCCTTTACATTCCAAGAACTAATTGTAAGCAAGAACTAATTATACATTGGCAAAAATTCCAGAGGTCCGGGTAAGCGGGCCCAAGTAGGTTGGTTCGAAATTTTCCCACTTCAAACACAGATTCACATCTAAAAAGATCCCAACTGTTCACCCAACCTGTTAGGTTGAAAATGAACAGAAAGCTAACACAAAATTCTAACTCACCACGGTCCATGAACTTGTATCCTTATTTCTTTTGAACTGCAACATTTCTGTGCAGGGACCGGCAAGCTCACCATGGCGTCCACCACATGCAGAGGAAGATGAAGGGAGACGATGGAAGTCGGCGCTCGATTGATGGATGGGGCCATGGCCAGTGCTGTTGGAGGTGGAGGTGGACGAAGGCCGATAGATGGTGCAGCGCCCCATGCCGGTGGGTGCTGCCATCGTCCCCGGCAGCGTGCAATGGCATGCGGAGGCATGTAGAAGGCACGATGGGCCGCGTCCCCGTGTAGGGCGGCGGTACCAGCGGCGTACTGTAGGGGCCGGTGGAGCCGGTGCGGTGACCCGGGTAATGGGGCAGTTGAAGTAGGCGGCGGCGGCAACTGGAGAAGCCGATGTGGAGTAGCAGCGGAGTGAGGGATGCTGGGCACGTCAGGGAGGGAGGTTGGGCGCGGCAGCGACAGGGAATCTGGGCGCGGCGGCGGGAGGGAGGCGGGCCACAACGGGGGAGGGAGGCTGGGCTCGGCGACCGGATGAGGTTGGGCGCGGTGACCGGGGGGAGGGAGGCTGGGCGCCATGGCGGAAGGACGCTGGCCGCAGTAGTGGGGGATGGAGGTCGGGCGCGGCGGGGGAGGAAGGCCGGCCGCGGCGGCCGGAGGGAGGCCGTCAGTGGCGGCGGGATCCAGTCCGGATTTGGTTGAGGTGGGGAGGAGAAGGTCACGGGTTAGCTAATGTTCCGTTCGGGAGGTGTAGGTGGGCTCAAGATGGGAATGGGCCGGCCCGGACCTGGCCTTGGACCTGGTCTCGTGGCCTCAAGGACAATTTCAGGGGGCCACGGGTCGACCTATTTTGACAAAATTCGGTGGCCTTGCTGGCCCATTGGGTTCCCCAGGGCCGATCCGAAATTCTGCTATAATATGAAATAAATAGAAGTTCCAATTTCAACTCTTTTCACATCCAATACACGACAATCTACATTTGTTGAGGAAAGAACTACTGCAGATTCATAGTAGAATGAAAGAAGTCACATGTAGGAAACTCCAAGCAGAACCAACAGCATTCCCGAAAATACTGCAGAACCAACACCAAGCAACTACTATACGAGAAAACTCCAAGGCCATCCTGATGGTTGGCTTCACATGTAGGAAAACCTGCACCAGCTGAGTTGAATTATCAGGATTGACCAAGAACACAACAGTGACCAAACACACTGTAGGTTGAGCTACCACACAGCACTGACCAAAAACGAAACCAGGATTGGCTTCGAGCTGAACAGGATCTACACTGGGAAGGGGAGGAAGCCAGCTAGAGTCTCACCTACGACCGGAATGGCAAGGTCGACGGCGAACGGGACTACAGGTCGGCGAGCTCGACGACGACCGAGATGACGAACGACAGGCAGGAGGAACGCCGGCGGCAGCAAGCCAGCAGAGATGGTCGGTGGCAGCCGGCGGCGACAGCAGACCGGCAGAGATGGTCGGGGGTAGCCGGCGTCGGCAGACATAGATCGCCGGGAGCAGCGCAATTAGATGGTTGGATCGACCCGTGTGACCCATCGGGTCGCACGGTGCCGGCTGCACTGACCCGTTTATGATTCAAGGCCAACCCACCTGGCCCATTGGCCTCGACATTTTGGGTCGGGTCAGTGACCCAGCGGGCCGACCCGGCCCATTCCCATCTTGAAGGTGGGCTGGTCGGTTCGGGAGGTGTAGACCTCGGGAATGTCTGATCGCCCCTATATAGGGCCCCGTGATCCAAATAGTTATTCTAATCCCGGGATTAGAATAGTGCCGCTATATATATATATCATACCAAGACCAACTCAACATTGTGAAGATAAACGCGTAGAAAGATCAATGTTAAAGACAAACCAAATGCGAAGATTATGCAAATGTGACGCCAATAAAAACACTTCAAACAAAAGTTTGGTGGTGGCGTTACCCACCGTATAGGAAGTATTAGACCAAGACATGGCACACAATTATCGTGGCGCTCCGAAATCAAATTCTGTGTTCATGTATTCATACTTCGAATGTATGTCTTCATTGATTGAAGTTATACGTTACTTCGTGTGTTGCACATCTAAGTCATCAACATGCATAAGCGTTAGGATGTGTGTCCAATCACAAGACATTTGAGGATTCTAAGATATTTAGCTCACACCGCAACTTGCAAAACATTTTCTCATCCAAGGGCTATGTGAAGATATCTGCCAATTGCTCTTCAGTGTTGACGTGAATGATATCAATATCTTCCTTCATGACATGATCTCTGAGAAAGTGATGACAGATCTGAATGTGCTTTGTCTTCGAATGCTGGGCTGGGTTGTTGGAAATCTTGATGGCACTTTCATTGTCGAAGTAGAGTGGCAGTTGCTTCAGATGGATGCCATAGTCCTTGAGAGTTTGCTTCATCCATAGAAGCTGAGCGCAGCAAGATCCAGCAGCAATGTATTCAGATTCAGTAGTGGAGCGAGACACACATTTCTGCTTCTCTGAAGACCAACAGACAAGAGATCGTCCAATAAAGTGACATGTACCTGATGTAGACTTGCGATCAACCTTGTCACCAGCATAATCAACATCTGAGAATCCAACTAGATCAAACTCTAAGCCCTTTGGATAACATAATCCTAGTGTTGGGGTGTAAGCCAAATATTGAAGAATTCGCTTCACAGCTAAGTGATGTGACTCCTTTGGTGCCGCTTGGAATTGGGCACACATGCAAACGCTAAGTGTCAGTGTCAAAACCGGTGGATCTCGGGTAGGGGGTCCCGAACTGTGCGTCTAAGGTCGATGGTAACAAGATATAGGGGACACGATGTTTACCCAGATTCGGGCCCTCTCTATGGAGGCAAAACCATACTTTCTGCTTGATTGATCTTGATGAATATGAGTATTACAAGAGTTGATCTACCATGAGATCGTAATGGCTAAAACCTAAAAGTCTAGACTGTCGGACTATGATTATGAGGAGATATTTCTACGGACCTAGCCCTCCGGTTTATATAGACACCGGAGGGATCTAGGGTTACATAAGGTCGGTTACAGAGAAAGGAATCTTCATATTTGGTCACCAAGCTTGCCTTCCACGCCAAGGAGAGTCCCATCCAGACACGGGTAGAGTCTTCGGTCTTTGTATCTTCACAACCGATCAGTCCGGCCCATGTCTAATAGGCCGGATGCCCGAGGACCCCTTAGTCTAGGACTCCCTCAGTAGCCCCTGAACCAGACTTCAATGATGAGGTGTCCTGCGTGCAGATAGCCTTCGACATTGCAAGGAGGGTTCCTCCTTTGATGACTTCAAAGTGATGTATTCGGCTTTCCATTTAATGTCGTACCCCTCGGCTTCCACGCCTTCCTGACTTCAGCTTCCACGTGTCAAGTGAATACAAGAGGTTGGGGTATTTTTGCACATACCACCCTGACCATACAAGAGATGTGCCTATTTAAAGAGAATAGATCTCAGATCCATTCCACACCCCGCGGAAAAAATCCTCCGATCTTGGTAAGCAGAACCACCCCAACATGGCTAACGCTCCCAGCTCTTCCTCTCGTCCCCATGGCTCCGAAAAGGGTGATTGGGAGATATGATCCGTATCACACAGTCAGCTGTCGAAGCTGCAAAAACAGGGCTTTCTTCCTCTAGCGGATCTAGTCCCCGCACGAGCAGGGCTGACGTCCTTTAATGGCGGGGTTCAGGTGGAGAACTTCCCCAATCCGTCCAGGGGGAACGAGTATGCTTCGTTTCCTTCTTGCTATGAGGCATCAGATTTCCAATCCACCCCTTTCTCCGAGGACTTCTGCAGTATTATGGCCTCTAACTGCACAATTTCTCTCCCGCCTCCATCCTGCACATTGCGGGTTATGTTGCTCTATGTGAGCTATTCCTAGGCTACGGGGCCCATTTTGATTTATGGAGAAATTGTTCTGCCTCGTCCCTCGTAATCGAGGAGGGTCAATATTCGAAGTTGGAGGAGCCGAAGTGTGGCATATCGCCGAGACCGGATACCTGTCCGGCACGCCGAAGAAGGCTTCCGAAGAGTGACCTTCCGAATGGTTCTATATTTACAACGTCGCTCTTCCTGACCCAGTCCGGATGGGCCCGCCCGAATTTTCAAGTGCTCCGTTGAAGAAACGCCATAGCTGGCGTCCTCGGAGCCTCGAGGAGGAGGGTAGCGCAGAAGTCAGCCTGTTGATGGCAAGATTAAGATGCTCGCCCAGTCTGGATTGTCAATAATCGAGATAATGGTGATCTCCATAGTGCGGGGTGTCCATCCACTCCAATACAGAGGGCTTCCCATGTGGCACTATAAGAGGAAGATGACGCCTCACGCTATAGGTGCAAGGGTCCAAAAACCCCCGCCGTTTTGGTCAAAATATTGGCCAAACTGTACAAAGGGGAGAAGGAGGAGTTCACTCGTCTCCAATGTCGAGATGGGTTTTCCACGTATAATCCTCCTAGCTGGGTAAGCTCCAATCCCACCATTTTACTCCTTTCACTGAATCATTTTCGATGGACAGTAACCTATCCACTCGCAACAGGAATGGCAGAGGGCTATCGAGGGGATCCATAGCCCTGCTCCATAGCCGGAGGGTCACAAACGGGACCTTGACCCCAGATTCGAAGAAGATACAGACATATTTGTGGAGCTCGAGGATGGAGTATTCTATCAGAGGAGTTACGATGGTACGGAAGTACCCATCATCACCGATTACCCCGGCATCCTCCCTGCTACGCATGTAAGTAATTTAAAAGACACCTTCATTGAAAGAGTTTCCTCACTATGCCTCACCCACCAAACTATTTCGTGTTCCAAAGGGGAGGCGCTCGATGCAACTGCGTGCATCAGAAGCGTCTCCGAGGAGAACGGCGCTCGCGCGGAGCATATCTTCGAAGAGGAAGGCAAATGATAACATGACAGAACACTCGTCAAAGAGGTAAGGTTTTTTCAAGAGTACATCTTCTGATCGCCACATCAAATCATGAGGCCATTTGCCGCATTCTATCAGAAAAAGCATCCGCTGGACTGTGTCCGGGGAACCGGCCGGACGTGCCTCCACTAGTCAGGTTCCAGACCCTGCCCTAAGGACGGGGCTGACACGGGATTGGCGCCGAACTATCCTTCCACAGAGGATTCAGACGATATGTCCGTAACGAACTCTGAAGTGGAGAGCGCCATGAATCATCATCGTTGGAGGGCCTCTCTTCGTGATCCTGACTTTTTAAAGGAGGCATTTGATGCCTTCAGCTCGGCCGATGCGTACATCGGAGCTGCTCGGGATGGGCTTGCCAGAGCCACAGGCCAGCATCTGAAAGATATGCGGGTAAGTGTAGATTTAATAATCATACACTAGTAGCCCCCGAGACTTAAAGCAGTTGATACAATTGATTTAAGGATCATTGTATAACCAGGATCTTACGGCGAAGAACAACCTGGTATCTTCGGAACTAGAAAAGTATCGGACCTAGCTAACTGCTGCCAATGCCGAACTGGAGAAATCCAAGAAGGCGTCTGCTGGTAATGTTCCCCTCCATCGAAAAAACATAATGGTATACTAATAATGCTAACACGGTTGCTCACCTCTTAATAGGATCATTAGATCAACTGTAAGAGCAACTAAAAGCCGCTCAAGGCGAAGAACGAGAAGCCAAATAACTGTAGCCGCGGGCGAGCATGTGCTAACAAAAGTTGTGATGGAGAAAAACAAGCTCCAGGATTCCAATACCCAACTGGGCGAGGAACTGAAAGATGTACGGGCCCAGCTGGCTGACTCCGTAAAGGAAAATAAAAAGCTACAAGGCAGCATATTCAGTATGTGGTCAAACTTACCTTCGAATAATTCGGAGATAGAGGGGACTGATAGAGTTATGTCTGCAGGTATACTGACCTGTCGTCCCGAAGAGTAGATGTCCGGATTCTCGAGCGATCTGCTACAAGAGCTGTCGCAAGTGCATAGAGCAAGCTCGGCAGGTGATGCGAAGTGTTGCCAAGGCCTTATGGCCATCCGCCTCCCCTCCGGGAAAGATGGAGGAGCTTATACAACTATTCAAGGAAGCACGACGACGCTTTAGATTGTGGAAGATATCAGCTTGCCGGGAAGGTGCACGAGAGGCCTGGGCCATGGTGAAAACACGGTATACCAAGCTCGATACAAATCATATGGCTCAGGTCGGACCTCTAGGGTCAGATGGAAAAGAAGTTCCTGTTAATTTGGTATATGACCAAGTAGAAGTTGCAGCCAAGTATTCCCAGCAGGATTGTAAGTTAGACAGCCTGCTGGACGATATAGAGGAGGACATTTTTGAGTCCAAGTGACTATGTAATTTCCTTGACATATGTAACTCTAGCAGACCTTTTTGCTTCAACCTTTGGACCCAAAGGTGCGGAGTGTTTTCGAATACCTGAGCAGTAAAATAGACTGGGGTATGTGTGGAAACCAGGCTTAGGGGTCATAGTTGCTTGAACAGACAAGTTTTATCCGGCTAGTTATGTTATATTACATTATGATTGTAAGAAACATCTTCTAGAGAGAATAGTTCCTTTAAGGGTTCCTTTCCTTGGGTGTGCATGCATTAAAATGCATGTCTGAACTGTGATTGGAAAAATCATAGTATACGTAACATCTGGGGGTTTACCATGGGGTGAATGCAAAAACATCTTTAATCCACCGACTGAATATTCCCTTAAGAACGCTAGCTTTCGGCTTCACCCAGTCTGAGGCACACATCCGGATGACCCGGCAGTAACAACCGCAGAGGTGCTCCCTTTATGCCCTAGCCGAACTAACGGGAACATAGGGCATAAGCACAGGATCCAGGCAGCCCAGCTTGGCCAAAACATAAGTCATATCGATGCATATAATGGCGAAGAAAAGGCACACATGGGGAAAACGCATATGTGATGAGCTTGATGATCGAAAAATAAGAATAAGCCCCAGGTATAATGGACGTACATGTTCGAGGATGTGTACATCGCAGGTGCACGGTTTAGCTGTGCGAGAGCTTTAAGGCTTAGAAAAAAAGGAAGAACAAAAAGAGAGCAAAAAATAAAGGAAACAATAGGGAGAAGGAGACGAACAAATAGTTCGGCGCTAGGCATAGAATCTTGGGAGTATGGACGCGTTCCATGGGTTCGGCTCTAGGCAATTGTCTGATGCAACATGCAGGCGGTATGCTCCTCTAGTGAGAAGTTGGTCAATGATGAAGGGACCTTCCAACTTGGGCTTGAGTTTGTCCTTTTTCTTCTCCGACAAGCGTATAACGAGTTCGCCAACATTATAAGTCTTGGCCCATACTTCTCTGCTTTGATATCTTCGGGCCTGTTGTTGATAAAATGCGGAATGGGATTTTGCAACATCGTGCTCTTCCTCCAGGGCATGTAGGTTGTCCTGCCGATCAAGCTCAGCCTCTCTTTCTTCGTACATGCGCACCCGAGGTGAGTCATGAATAATCTCGCAAGGCAACACATCCTCCGCGCCGTACACCATGAAGAAATGTGTATATCTAGTACTATGGTTGGGCGTGGTCCACAGCCCCCAGAGTACGGAGTCAAGCTCCTCGACCCAGTGCTTGTCCGATTCTCTCAAAGACCGCACTAGTCTGGGTTTGATGTCGCTCATAATAAGACCATTGTCCCATTCGACTTGACCGTTTGTTTGCGGGTGATAGAAAGAGGCGTAATTGAGCTTAATGCACAGATTAGCACACCAAGTTTTCACCTCAACGGCTGTGAAATTGGAGCCGTTATCGGTGATTATGCTGTGTGGAACACCATAACGATGCACCATGCCGGATATGAATTCTATCACTGGCCCCTCCTCGTCTGTTTTAACTGGTTTGGCCTCTATCCACTTAGTGAATTTATCCACCATGACCAGTAGATACTTTCTCTTATGGCTTCCTCCTTTAAGGGGTCCGACCATATCGAGCCCCCAGACCGCGAAAGGCCAAGTGATGGGGATTGTTTGTAGAGCGGTGGGGGGCATATGGCTTTGGTTGGCGAAGAGCTGGCATCCGACGCAACTTTGGACAAGGTCATGTACGGAAGGACTTGCTAACAAGGGCCCGAGCTGCGGCGTGGTGACTGTCGAGACCGGCATGAATTTCAGCCAAGAGCTGCTGCCCCTCTTCCTCGGAGATACATCTTTGAAGGATCCGGTAGCGCTTTTCTTGTAGAGCTCTCCGTCGTGAACCTTGTAGGCCTTCGAACGCCGGACAATGCGGCGAGCCTCGTTCTGTTCCTCTGGGAGTTCTCTCCTATTAAGGTAGGCCAAGAAGGGTTCTGTCCATGGGGCAATGACTGCCATGATGAGACGGGTCGACTGTGTTATTTCGGTGGCTAAGCCCCCGATGATATCGTTGTGTTCGGAATCTGGGGTTGTGTTCAGATCCGGACTGGTGTTGCCGCTCTCCCCTTGCCACACCACAGACGGCTTAAAAGCCTTTCCAGAAAGATGTTAGGTGGGACGGGGTCGCGCTTAGCGCCGATGCGAGCATGGACGTCTGCCTCTTGATTACATTCTCGAGCCACATTATGAAACTCGAGCCCCTCAAACCGAGCCGACATTTTTAGGACGGCGTTGCGATAAGCCACCATCTTCGGATCTTCGGCATCAAAATCTCCATTTATTTGAGATATTGCGAGGTTTGAGTACCCGCGCACTTCCAGGCGTTGTATGCCCATGGAGACAGCCATCCGGAGACCATGCAATAAGGCCTTGTATTTGGCTGCGTTATTGGAGTCTGTGTATAATATTTAGAGCACGCACTGGACTACGTCTCCAGTGGGGGACGTTAAAACAACGCCCGCTCCTAATCTTGCCAGCATTTTGGAACCATCGAAATCCATAACCCAGTTGGAATATGTGTCGTACTCTTTAGGGAGTTGGGCCTCTGTCCATTCGGCGACGAAGTCTGCCAGTACTTGGGATATGATGGCTCGACACAGTTTGTATGTTATGTCGAATGGAAAGAGCTCAATGGCCCATTTGGCTATCCGGCCCATAGCATCGCGGTTGTTTATTATGTCATTGAGTGGTACTTCGGAAGCCACCGTGATAGAACATTCTTGGAAGCAGTGTCGTAGCTTCCGGGATGCCATGAAGAACGCGTATGCTATCTTTTGATAATGAGGGTACCGGGATTTTCATGGTGTGAGGATAGTGGGTACGTAGTACACCGACTTTTGAAGCGGGAATTTGTGTTCGTCCTGCTCTCGCTCAACGACGAGCATGACGCTCAGCACCTGGTGTGTTACCAATATGTATAATAGCATGGGTTCGCCGACGTTCGGCACGGCCAGGATTGGGTTGCTCGCAAGAAGGGTTTTTATTTCTTCCAGTCCGGCTGTTGCCGCATCCTTCCACTCGAAGTCATCGATGCGCTGGAGGAGGCGATATAGTGGCAATGCCTTTTCTCCCAATATGAAGATAAAGCGACTTATAGCTGCCATGCATCCTGTGAGTTTTTGGACCTGGGATAATGAATTCCGTTATGGCTTGATCGAGCTCCTTCATTTTGATTTGATGGTATCCGGAATATGCATCGAGGAAGCACAGTGAGGCGTGTCCTGCGGTGGCATCAATGATCTGGTCGATGCGGGGGAGGGGGAAGGGATCCTTAGGGTAGGACTTATTGAGGTCTTTGAAATCGATGCACAAGCGCCAGGATTTATCCTTCTTTTGCACCATCACCAGGTTTACTAGCCAGTCCGTTTGTTTTATTTCTCTAATGAATCCGGCCTCGGTTAGCTTGGCTAGCTCCTCCCCCATAGCTTGACGCTTGGGTTCGAAAAAGCGCCGTAGTGTTTGCTTGACCGGTTTATATCCCTTCAATATATTGAGACTATGTTCGGCCAATCTGTGTGGGATTCCTGGCATATTCGAGGGGTGCCAGGCGAATATATCCTAGTTCTCACGCATAAACTCTCGTAGCGCGGTGTCGACCATTGGGTCTAGTTGTGCCCCGATAGATGCTGTCTTCTTGGGGTCCATTGGATAGACTTGGAATTTGACTATTTCTTTTGCTAGTTTGAAGGAGGTGGATTTGGGTCGTTTGTCTAGGATTACATCGTCCCTATCCACCATGGAACGTAATGCAGTTAATACTTCGACCGCTAGGGCTTCAGATAATGCCTCGAGGGCCATGGATGCAGTTTTATTTTCAGCACGAAGCGCTATGTCCGGATCACTGCCGAGAGTGATTATGCCGTTAGGCCCGGGCATCTTGAGCTTCATATACCACTAGTGAGGTATAGCTTGGAAGCGTGTAAATGCATCTCGCCCCAATAGGGCGTGATATCCACTATTGAAAGGGGCTACTTGGAAGGTTAATTGTTCGGTCCGATAGTTCTCTGGTGTGCCAAATACCACGTCGAGCCTGATTTTTCCCGTGCATCGTGCCTCCCGACTAGGAATAATTCTTCGGAAGGTCGTGCTACTTTGCTCAATGCGGCTCCTGTCTATTTCCATTTTACTGAGTGTATCCTCATAAATGAGGTTTAGTCCGCTGCCGGCGTCCATGAGAACCTTGGTGAGCCGGAAGCCATCCACGATCGGACTGAGGACCGAGGCGGCTGGTGCCCGGACTGTCCTGAATTTTGGTTCGTCATCGACATTGAAAGTTATGGCCGTGTCGTTCCAAGAGTTTGTTGCTGCGATTTGGCAGACTTCGGCGAGGTCACGGAGTGCCCTTTTCCGCTTATTGTTTGAAGCGAAAATCTTGAAGACCGTTAATACTTTGAGGTCGTCGTCTTTTGGGGGATATTGCTCTAGGTTGTTTTTGGTGAGGATATCCTCGCCGCTCTTGGCCACCTGCCGGAGTATCCAACATGCTCTAAGGTTGTGAGTTGATATAGTATCCGGTGTTGCATGTAACTTGCATGATCCATCGAGCCATCCCTCCAGAACGGTTCCGTGTCCCATAACGGGCTTATATTTCTTTACCATTGAGCCATGCGTGCCACGAGGGTGCGTCCTTTTCACCTGAACGAGGGGTTGGGTGGAAACCGGCGGTTCCTAGCGAGCTGCCTGAGTTTTCAAGCACTTTCCATTGCGCTGTACTTGTATACTATGGTTGCCAAGTCTGTGAAGCGTGATATGCAACGACGGTTGATGGCGTTGAGGATTCCTTCATTTATCTAATTATTGCCGACCGCTGAGATCGCGTCGTCGTCGCGGCAATCTTCAATCTTATCTTTGACAAGGAGGAATCTGGCCCAGAAGTTGTGGACCGTTTCCTGAGACTGTTGTCGTATGCCCATGAGAGCGCTTATATCTGGGAGAGTGGGTGGTTTGAAATCCGAACCTTGACCCAATTTAGGATCCGGAGTTTGAAGAACTTCCGAACTTAGTAGTTCGGGCTCCGGGATGTCAACTGATTTTTTGGGCTTGTCGTCCAATTCTAAGTTCGGAGGACAAGGCATGTCTTTCTGGAGGTAGGTGCCCGTCTCTTCAAGCTCGGAGATCCGAACGTAGTTCATCCTCAATATAGAGGAGGAGTTGTCGTCTTGCTCCTCTACTACCGCTATTTGATGGGTGATAGGTGGAGTTTTAATTTCTCTCTGGTCGGGTTTAAGCCCAATCCGATCCTAGTCTGGGGTGACCCCCAGGGTTGCGATGCGATCTAGGAGCTCGTTTAAAGACGACAGCTTCACCGGATCCATCTGTTTGGAGTATTTTGTGTCAACATGGAGGGGATTTTTGATGACCCGAGAAGTCATCCTCGGCTTAACGGCCGAATGGGCGGTCATGATGAAGCCGCCCAGTCGAAGGGTTTGGCCTGGGGCCAGTGCTCCTCCGGACATGACGTTGTCCTTGAGAACAAGGTGAGCCATCAAACCTATCTTTCAACGTCACAGTGGAACTCTCAATGAGAGCACCAATGTCGGTGTCAAAACCGGCGGATCTCGGGTAGGGGGTCCCGAACTATGCGCCTAAGGTCGATGGTAACATAAGACAGGGGACACAATGTTTACCCAGGTTCAGGCCCTCTCTATGGAGATAAAACCCTACTTCCTTCTTGATTGATCTTGATGAATATGAGTATTACAAGAGTTGATCTACCACGAGATCATAATGGCTAAACCCTAAAAGTCTAGCCTGTCTGACTATGATTATGAGGAGATACGTCTAGGGACCTAGCATAAGGTCGGTTATAGAGAAAGGAATCTTCATATTTGGTCTCCAGGCTTTCCTTCCACGCCAAGGAGAGTCCCATCCGGACACGGGTATAGTCTACGATCTTCGTATCTTCACAACCCATCAGTTCGGCCCATGTCTAATTGGCCGGACGCCCGAGGACACCTTAGTCCAGGACTCCATCACTAAGCATTATATCTGGCCTAGATGCACATAAATAGAGTAAAGAACCAATCATGGAGCGGTATACCTTTTGATCGAACTCTTTACCATTGTCGTCGCGGCCCAGATGACTTTTTGTTGGCATTGGCGTCATGTATCCTTTGCAGTCCTGCATTCCAAACTTCTGAAGGCAATCTTTGAGGTATTTCTCTTATGATATGAAGATGTCGTTGCTTTGCTGATGGATTTTAAGGCCAAGGAAGAATTTCAGCTCACCCTTCATGGACATCTGATATTGCTCTTGCATCAAGTGTCCAAAATCATCACTATAACTCTTGTCAGTGCAGCCAAAGATAATGTCATCCACATAGATCTGGCATGCAAACAGTTCACCATCGTATGTCTTCGTGAAGAGAGTGGAATCCAGGGAACCAGGTTTGAAGCCTTTGCTCTTCAGGAAGTCTTTGAGTGTGTCATACCAAGCGCGAGGGGCTTGTTTGAGGCCATATAGTGCTTGTATACCATGTCAGGATGTTTTGGGTCTTCAAAGCCAGGAGGTTGTGCAACATGCACGTCTTCTTCAATCTTGCCATTGAGAAAAGCACTCTTCACATCCATTTGGTACTGGAGGATGTTGTGATGGTTGGTATAGGCTAGTAGTATGTGAATGGCTTCAATCCTAGCCACCGGAGCAAATGTTCCATCGAAGTCAATACCTTCAACTTGAGTGTATCATCGAGCAACGAGACGAGCCTTGTTTCTGACTACTTGACCATGCTCATCTTGTTTGTTGCGATAGATCCATTTGGTGCCTATGATGTTGTTCTTGCGAGGATCATGACGCTTGACCAATTACCACACATTGTTCAGCTCGAACTATTGAAGCTCTTCTTGCATAGATTGAATCCATTCCGGTTCCATGAAGGCTTCAACAACTTTCTTGGGTTCAGATATAGAGACAAATGCAAAGTGCCCACAGAAATTTGCTAGCTGTGTTGCTCTTCAATGAATGAGGGGACCAGGTGCATTAATGCTATCAATTATCTTCTCAATATCTACTTAATTTGCAACATGAGGATGAACTGGATGAAGATTTTTGCCCCTGCTGATCATTGTCTTCGTCTTCAGCATTGGCTTCAGGCTGAGCAGTGTCTTCATGTTGACTTGGTGCAGAAATGATAAGTTCTTCTCCATCCTGTGCCTCTGAAGGTATGATTTCTCCAGTACCCATAAGCTTGATGGATTCACTTGGTGAGACTTCATCTAGAACATTTGGCAGGTGCTCTCTTTGCGAGCCGTTAGTTTCATCGAACCGCACATACACAGTTTCAACCACTTTATAGTGAAATAGGTTGAAGACTCTGTAGGAGTGTGAATTCTTTCCGTAACCATGCATAAAACCTTCATGTGCTTTCGGTGCAAATTTTGTATTGTGATGCGGATCCTTGATTCAGCACCTAGCACCAAATACTATGAAGTAACTAACATTTGGCTTCTTACCAGTCAGTAGCTCATATGATGTCTTATTTAGAAGCTTGTGAAGATAAACACGGTTGATGACGTGGCATGCAATATTAATGGCATCAGGCCAGAACTTCCTTGGTGTCTTTTATTCATGAAGCATCGTCCGAGCCATCTCAATGAGTGTTTTGTTCTTGCGCTCCATGATGCCATTCTGCTGAGGTGTGTATGGAGCTGAGAACTCATGAGTGATGCCCAATGTATGAAGATAAGTGTCGAGGCCAGTGTTTTTGAACTCTGTGCCATTGTCACTTCTGATATTCTTGATCTTGATGCCATAGTTTGTCATGGCATGATTGGCAAATCGTCTGAAGACATCCTGCACTTTAGTCTTGTAGAGAATTATATGCACCTAGGTATATCTTGAGTAATCATCAACAATGACGAAACCATAGAGACAAGTAGTGGTAGTAAGAGTAGAGTAGCGAGTAGGACCAAATAAGTCCATGTGAAGCAGCTCGAAGGGACATGATGTCTTCATGATTGTCTTCGAGGGATGCTTGGCCCTCGTCATCTTTCCAGCTTCGCAGGCACCACACAAATGATCCTTCTTGAACTTTACGCCCTCGATGCCTACGCCATGTTTCTTCTTTGCGAGTGTGTACAAGTTCCTCATGCCAGCATTCAGACGCCTTTTCTAGAAGACATACGGCCAACTGTGGTCCTGCTAAGAAATCTACCATGTAGAAATCTTCCTTTCGATATCCTTCAAAGACTAGAGATTTGTCAGATTCCATAAGCACAAGGCAACAATATTTTCCAAATATCACTACCATATTCAAGTCACAAAGCATTGAGACAGACATTAAGTTGAAACCAAGGGATTCAACAAGCATCACTTTATCCATGTGTTGATCCTTTGAGATTGCAACTCTACCTAGACCCAATACCTTGCTCTTACCAGTGTCAGCAAATGTGATGTGACTCTTGTCAGATGGACGTAAGGTTGAGTCCATGAGAAGACTTCGATCACCAGTCATGTGGTTAGTGCATCCACTATCCATAATCCATTCAGAAGCCTTTGGTATCGTACACTACAGTGCAGTTAGGGGGATAGGCTTCACCAAGGGAAATGTGAAGCAGAAACATTTGACGAACAAGCATATTATCAAAGTTCAGATCCTGGTTAGGGCAGATCGGGTGACTGTCAAGAAAACCAAGAACAAAATACATAGTAAGACCATTTGGGCATTTTATCTTGCACCCACAATATGTTTTAGGTCCCCAGCATAAGCATCATACGCCTTTGATTTTCGGCTAGAGACCTTTCCCCGCCAAAGACAGTTAATTCTTCTTAACCACACACATCTTTAGGGGTGGATTAGAATATATGTGTCTAAGTACAGCATCTGAGAACTTTGGCTTTGGAGCCCTAGCAAATAGCCTTGTGGGAGGTGAATAATACTCATAAGAATAAGCAGAGTAGTTCTTGGTCTTATAAACATGGATGTTTGATGAAACACGCTCATATTCATAGGCCTGAGTATGGTTTCCCTGCAAAATAGTGGTGTTAGGGTGACTCTGGTGAGTCCTCTGTCTGTATGAAGCCTTTGGACCATATGAAGCCTTTGGACCATATGAAGCCTTTATCTCGGGTTTGTCTTCTTCCCAGGTGGTGTCATGATGACATTTACCTAAAGATTTTCAAGACAACTCTTGGGCGCCCAGATCTTCTTCAAAGGTGGTCCATTCCCGCAGTTAGTACCAATATACCTGGCAAACACTTCACCATTCTGAATCTTAAACAGTTTATAGTTTTGAAAGTGTGTTATATCGACTAGAGGGGGGGGGTGAATAGGCGATTTTTATGAAAGTCTTCAAAACGTGGGAGTTATGAAGACAAACAGCAAAGATTTTGCCTATTACTATGCAGCGGAAATTAGATTACACTAGGCAAGCCATGGTCAAGTATTCAATAGAGTGAAAGCACAAAGACAAACAGCTGCAGTGTAAAAAGAATCAGGTAGGAAGAAGTTATGAAGCCAAACAGATCATACATTCACGTTGTGAAGACAAAAGATAGAACAAGCATGCAATGGCTTCACAATGAATAACAGTAAGAAAATGGAAGTGAAGATGAAACCAGTGACTCGTTGAAGACAATGATGTGTTGGACCAGTTCTAGTTGCTGTGACAACTGTACGTCTGGTTGGAGCGGCTAGGTATTTAAACCTTAGGACACACAGTCCCGGACACCCAGTCCTGAACACGCAGCTCAGGACACCAAGTCCTCACCGTATTCTCCTTGAGCTAAGGTCACATAGTCCTCGCCCAATCACTCTGGTAAGTCTTCAAGGTAGACTCCCAAACCTTCACAGACTTCGTTCACTGGCAATCCACAATGTCTCTTGGATGCTCTGAACGCGACGCCTAACCGTCTGGAGGATTCACAGTCCTCAAGTGTAATAAGTCTTCAAATCACACAGACAAGAAGAGTTAAGTGATGCCCAATGTTCTCTGGCTCTGGGTGGTTAGGGCTTTTCTCCTCGCTAGGAATTTTCTCTCAAAGGCTTCGAGGTGGGTTGCTCTCAAACGACAAAAGCCGTGCACTGAAATCTGAGCAGCCAACCGTTTATGGTTGTAGGGGGTGGGCTATTTATAGCCACTTGGCAACCCGACCTGATTTGTCCGAAATGACCCTGGGTCACTAAGGAACTGACACGTGTCTCAACGGTCAAATTTCAAACTCTCATGGCAACTTTACTTGGGCTACAAGCAAAGCTGACTTGTCCGGCTCTAGAAAAGATTCGCTCTCATTGTCTTCACTCGAAGACATAGGTTTTTGGTTTAGGCATCACTTCAGTCATTCTGACTGGTTCTCCTGGACCCCACTTAACAGTACGGTGGTTCCTATGACTCAACACAAAAGAAAAGGAACTACGAAAGATCTAAGTCTTCGAGCTCCATAGGCTTCATAACGTGTCTTCTTTTGTCATAGTCTTCAATGTGAATATCTTCATATACCACCTTTGGCTTCAATGTCTTCATACATTTTTAGGGGTCATCTCTGGTAGTAAAACCGAATCAATGAGGGACTTCTACCTGTGTTATCCTGCAATTCTCACAAACACATTAGTCCCTCAACTAGGTTTGTCGTCAATACTCCAAAACCAACTAGGGGTGGCACTAGATGCACTTACAATCTCCCCCTTTTTGGTGATTGATGACAAACTAGTTGAAGTTTTCAACGGGGAATATAGTCTATGAAATTGTAAAGGATAAGGAATTGTCTTCATAAGTTTCAAGGGCTCCCCCTGAAGATGTGCATATAAGTTAATTTGCTTTTGGAATGCAAATGCACATGGCAGGTTGTACTTGTGGAGATCCAATTCATCTTATGATGACAATCCACTATGCATGTGAAAGTATATGAAGATAATGACATGCATAATGGAAAATGGATGTCTGTAGAATGAGATAAGTGCGGAATTTATTGTCGCACATGCGGAATTTATCTTCGCAAATAGGGTGGCAAACAAGTAGCAGACGACCATCGAGTTTTAGTGTCACAACTCAAAGAACCAAATGAAGCAAAAACGAGAGTTGTAAGCACGAAGCAAAATATAGCAAAACATAAAGCACCCGCCCATATGGACCCGCTTGAAGACTATCAACCCATATGCTTCTCCCCCTTTTGTCAGCAAGGACCAAAAAGGTTTGAAGACATAGAGTGTCTACTCATTCCCAGGAGCAGCAGGGTCGTTGGAGGTGTTTGGCGGTGCAGAAGAGCTTGGAGGTGCTGAAGCAGGTGGCGGTGATGTAGCATCGTCTTCTTCATCAATGATTCTGGCAGTTACTGTGGCAGCAGATGAAGAAAACTCAGAGTCTTCAAGTGATGGTGTGTTGCGCATCAAAGCCCTTCTAGGAGGTGTGGTGTCAAACTTGAATCGCTCAGTGAAGCCATCCTCTTCAAGTTCAACTTCAGTACACATCATTGATAGCCCTTTCCATGTACGACGACAGGTTTCATGAGTGACGAAAGCATTCTTGGTGGCAAGATTTCGAAGACGATTAACATCCACCAAGAGGCTTTTCATCTGACACTTTAGCCAGTCGTGATGCCTATCTTGTTTTTGATGAAGGGCCACAAGAAGCTCTCGGTTATTGAGAACACGAGCGCGCTTCTTGGGTCTGGAAGCAGTTGCACTATCAGTGGCTTCAGTTGAAGCAGGGTGTGGTGCACGTGTAGTGCCAGCCAAAGGATACACCCTGGAGATGGCTTCAACACCTTCATCGTTTTGAGTGAAGCTCTGGTGTTCTGCATTCTGAAGACTCAAAGGTTGCTTGGCAGGCTCAGGATATATAGCTTCAGGAGAGGTATCCACATCTGGCAAGAAGATCCGATGGTTGCGGGCTGAGGGCTGATATGAGATCGCAGAGTGAAGCTTGATCAGTCTCATTACCCAAGGAGCATAGAACTTTAAACCAAACAGATCTGAGCCTGATGCAGTGAGTTGGCGTATGAAGAAACCCTGTGCGTTGAAGCATTTGCCATGAAGGATACAGAATATCAGAGTCTTCATTGCACCCTTGATCTTGGCATTTGGAGAGTGCCCTTTAATAGGCCAGAGAGTCCACCAGATAATGTGTAGATGGTTCTGGGCAGGTACTCAAAGTCTTCAACGAAGAACTCTGTTGGATAAGGAGCATCGTGGGGCAATGGCTTCATCATGGAGAGCATCTGACTCATATTTGGTTCAGGCCTCTGGAATATGCTCTCAAGAGCTCCAGTGTGTAGTGGACACCCTTCCTCGAAGAGTTCGCTAGGAGTGGGCAGGCCAGTGAGCTCAATGATATCGAATGCATTGGCTTCGTGATGGACATTGCTGGTCATCCACTCCAGGGCCCAAGTCTTCGGATCTCTGTTGTATCCTTTGATGTGTAGGGTGGCATAGAATTGCAACAGAAGCTATTCATTCCAGTGCTCTTCATCAGTTATAAACTGCAGCAGACCCACTTGCTTGAAGCAATCCAGCGCTTCCTCTAAGCAGGGCAGACCAGCAATGGCTTCAACATCAAGGTGCTTGTGCGGGAAGATGCGACCTTGGTTGTATAGGATGCATGAATAGTAGCTGCCCTGAGGATAGCTCCAGAACCTATCTAATGAAATCCTTTCCCTTGAATAGGGGTTCTTGGAGCTATTGAAGAACGTATTGTCTGCCTTGAAGCTATTGATGTCAAAGGAGCCAAGTGCTGATGCAGGACCTGGGAACCTTGGCAGCCTTGGGACTGGCTTCTGGACATGAGGCCTGTGCTCAACATGGTAATCAAATTGAGGACCTGCAGCAGACTCAGGAACAGAAGTGTCTGGATCAGTAGCTTCGCTGTCTGCTGAAGCTTTTGGTGGGGAGGGCTCCACATTGGCTTCAGTGTTGGTTGTGGCAGCCTCAACATTTTCAGCCTCCGCTTGACTAGCTGGAGGGTCAGTCACAAGCACGTTCTCCTGGAGAACTGCTTCTTGGTGGAGCATAGGAGTAGGCTCTTGTGGTGCGTCCTCTGCGGCTGATGCAGCCGGAATGTCTTCAGCATAGACTTGAGGCCTTGGACCTTTGCGAAGCCTGCGGAATGCAGACGACGCCTGTGGGGTTGGAGTGGGCTGGGCCTCATTGTCTTCTTCCTCTTGAGGGCGATCCGCCCATGACGCATCTTGTGCAATTGGCGTCAGAGGACGACCAATGCTGATGAGCTCGCTTTGTTCATACTGAGGAAGGGCTGCATCATCTTGTACATTGTCCTGATGACCAATGTCTTCAGCAGCAATGGGGTCGGCTGCTGGTATGTCTTCAGCTTCAGGAGCCTCTGTGGAAGCAGGCTCATGAACTGTCAGTTGTCGTTCTGCGTTGGGGTGAACCATAGAGATAGGTTCAACTATCAAGGGCTCTGTGGGAGCAGCCCGAGATTTCTTGATCTTTCGCTTCTTCTTGCTGGGGGCAGTAGGAGAGGCTTCAGAGCTTTTCCTCTTCCTGGCTTCAGCCTCAGCATTTCTTGTCTTCTTGAGCTCTAAAGCTGTTGACCGGCTCTTAGGCTTCGAGCCAGTCGTTGCAGTTGGGAAGACAATTGGAACTTCTTCTTGCCTAGGTGCCTCTGGTTCAGCCATAGCAGGCTTCTTCTTCTTCTTCGCC
Organism: Triticum urartu; assembly: GCF_003073215.2. Classification (NCBI taxonomy): domain Eukaryota; kingdom Viridiplantae; phylum Streptophyta; class Magnoliopsida; order Poales; family Poaceae; genus Triticum; species Triticum urartu. The sequence goes on from NC_053025.1 coordinate 161,690,114, forward strand.
GCCATCTTGGGGTCGATGCCAGGACGCCCAAGTGCCTTGCGCTTCTCAGCCTCATTGTAGGCTTGTACACATCTTTCAGCCAGAGACTTCATCCGCTCACGTGAGCCCTGAGCTTCTGCACGCTTCTTCAGAAAATTTTCCTTGAGCTCATGCAACATGGTCTTGAAGCTCTTCACTTCTTGCACGCTGAGCTTGGCCATATTCTTCTTGAACTGAGCCTTTTCATGATCAATTTTTTGCTTCAGTTCAACAATGCGCTGGGCAATGGCAAGTTCTGAAGCAATTGCACCTTGGAAGGCGACGCTGAGGCCAACAGGCAGCTGCAGATCTTCGAAGCTGATGTTTGGTGTGGCAAACCATTCGTCGATGAAGTTGTGGATGATGGCGACATCAAAGAGAGGCAAATTGTTGAAGATTTCAGCTTCTTCTTTGCTCTTGATGAGCTGCTCTAGAGCATCATCTCCAAGATCTTCATCACTTGACAGATCAATGGCTTTGTTGTGCAGAATGGCAGCAGCTGCGAGCTCTTTGCCGGTGTGTGGCTGAGGCACCTTGGCCTTCTGGGGCTTGGAGACGCAGGATACGTCTTCAGACTGCACACTGTCTTCAGGAGGTGCAGTTGCCAATGGCTTGGCCCTTGAGATTTTTGATGAAGGGGCTGGCTTTGAAGCTTTTGGCTTCTTCGACTGCTTTGGCTTCGGTACAACAGGAGCTTCATCAGACTCAAAATCAGTTGGAGGGTCATTCACGGCAGTCCCTTGGACTAAGATGCGGGTGATGAGGCCCTCAAGATTGGCATACGGACCGATGACATTGGGTTCTGCGTAGCGTGTGCCATCTGCCCTTGGTGCTGAGGGACCAGGGTTGAAGTCTAACCCCAACTTCTTCTTGTTCTGCTTCACTGATTGTTGGGCAAACTGGAAGTTGCGCTTGAATAGATTGTCGTCACGACACTAGAGTAGTGACGAGGGATGTGCATCATCAGGCTGTGGCCCACGAACCATGCATGGATAGAAGCTTTGGGCAATAGCTTCATCTCTGGACCTGGGTACAAGGTTTTTGTATAAGATGTCTCCCCACGGTCTTTTGATGGCACTTTTCTCAGCATACTCTTGGGTTGTGAAGCAGTATTTGAACCATTGTTCAGCCCAATAGCGTCGAATCCATTGGATTCGGGTCTTGCGTTGCCCATAATTCTCTTCAGGATCTGTTTTATACATTTCTGCCAGGTCTTTAGGCAGATCTTTGGAAGTTCCTTCACGTCGCTGTCTGCCCCCCTTCCTTGGTGCTGCTTCTGAAGCCATAAACTTTAACTTGAAAGGCTTCAAAACTTTCAAAGGCTTTTCTTTTGCTAGACCAACAGGAACTAGCTTCAGGAGAATTTATGTGATGCTGTAGGAATTCTGCAAATGAATGCAGACTATGAGAACCGAAGGATTCTCCCACGGACATGTACCTGTGACAGCATTAAGGTGCGAGGGAAGGGGAAGAGGTCATATGCATTCTCAGAAGGTTTTGAAGATTAATCAGTTTAGAAGACATTGACCTCATCATGCGAAGACATTCACTCATAGATAAGAAGTTGGTTCCAGATTTGTACGAACCCACAGATCAGTACAAGTGAGGAATCTAACTACTTCATGAAGCACAAGTGAATATACTAGGCATGTTATGAGATGCAGATTGAGAGATCTAACTTGTGTGAAGATAAACTTCTTATGGTAGAAAGTGACAGAACCATGAGATCAAAAGGGGCTGTAAAAAGAAGTTTTATTTACCACACTTGGAACTGCTAGACGGAAGTGGGAGATGATGCCGAGCAGTTCAGTCCTCCGTGCCCTAACTTGGCGACAGAAGACACCTATGGCGACGGCGGAGAGAACGATGTCCGCGGTCGGCGTGAGGACGGCGTCGGAGAGGTTGCGGCAGCGAAGCGCTTCGTCGCCGGCGTCGTCGAGAGCTAGCGGTGGCACTAGGGTTCGTGCGAGTGTGGAAGAAGGAGATAATGACCGCGGTAAGTGTGAATTTATAGGCACAGGGGCGGAACTGTGCTATTACACAGGTGCCCCTGGCGATTCGCATCTGAGGAACGCGTGGCCTATTTGCGGAAGTTTGGGGTTTGTTCCACGTCCCACGCACGCCTGGATTGTCGGGCGGTCGTTCCTGTTTCTCCGGATTTTATGTGGAGGAATGATCATTGAAAATGGACTTTATGGTTGTCTCTATATCTTCTGCTGACAAGGACGCAGTGAAGACATTCGACAGTTTCAATAGAATGCATATGACTTGGAGAGATAGAATTTGAGATAGAAAGCATAGAGAGATTAGGGTCCGATCACATTCACTTAGTTCAAAAGATTCAACCAAGAAGACATAGCTATAAGTGAATGCTGTAGAGGATAGAACACTAGTATGTATACATCTATATAATCAACGTAGTGAAGATAATCATGAAGACATGTTGAGTTCGAAGCCAAACCAAATGTGAAGATATTGCAAGGTAACGCCATGAGTGAAACACTTCAGTGGCGTTACCCACCGTATAGGAAGTATTAGACCCAGACACGGCGCACAATTATCATGGCGCTCCGAAGTCAAATTCCACATTAATGTATTCACACTTAGAATGTATGTCTTCATTGATTGAAGATATACTTTACTTTGTGCGTTGCACATCTAAGTCATCATATGCATAAGTGTTAGGATGTGTGCCTGATCACAGGACATTTGAGGATTCCAGGATATTTAGCTCACACCGTAACTTGCAAAATCTCTTCTCATCCAAGGGCTTGGTGAAGATATCTGCCAATTGTTCTTCAGTGTTGACGTGTATGATATCAATGTCTTCCTTCACAACATGATCTCTGAGAAAGTGATGACGAATTTCAATGTGCTTTGTCTTCGAGTGCTGAACTGGTTTGTTGGCAATCTTGATGGCACTTTCGTTGTCGCAGTAAAGTGGTACTTGCTTCAGATGAATGCCATAATCCTTGAGTGTTTGCTTCATCCACAGAAGCTGAGTGCAGCAAGATCCAGCAGCAATGTATTCAGATTCAGCAGTGGAGAGAGATACACAGTTCTGCTTCTTTGAAGACCAACATACAAGTGATCATCCCAGAAAGTGACATGTGCCTGATGTAGACTTGCGATCAACTTTGTCACCAGCATAATCAGCATCCGAAAATCCAACCAAATCAAACTCTGAGCCCTTTGGATACCATAATCCTAGAGTTGGGGTGTGAGCCAAATATCGAAGAATTCGCTTCACAGCTAAGTGATGCGACTCCTTTGGTGCCGCTTGAAATCGAGCACACATGCAAACACTAAGCATAATATCTGGCCTAGATGCACATAAATAAAGCAAAGAACCAATCATGGAGCGGTATACCTTTTGATCGAACTCTTTACCATTGTCGTCAGGACCTAGATGATGTTTGGCTGGCATTGGTGTTGTGAAGCCTTTGCAGTCTTGCATACCGAACTTCTTCAGGCAATCTTTGAGATACTTCTCTTGAGATATGAAGATGCCATTGCATTGTTGTCGTATTTGAAGACCAAGGAAGAACTTCAGCTCCCCCATCATGGACATCTGATATTGCTCTTGCATCATATATCCAAACTCTTCATTGTACTTCTGATTGGTGCAGCCGAAGATAATGTCATCCACATATATTTGGCACACAAACAGTTCACCATCATATGTCTTCGTGAAAAGAGTGGGATCCAGGGAACCAGGTATGAAGCCTTTGCTCTTCAGGAAGTATTTGAGTGTGTCATACCAGGCCCTAGGGGCTTCTTTGAGGCCATACAATGCCTTGTTGAGCTTGTATACAATGTCAGGATGTTTTGGATTTTCAAAGCCAGGCGGTTGTGCAACATACACTTCTTCTTCAATCTTGCCATTGAGAAAGGCACTTTTCACATCCATTTGATATAGTAGTATGTTATGATGATTTGCATAGGCCAGCAAAATGCGTATGGCTTCAAGCCTAGCCACGGGAGAAAATGTTTCATCGAAGTCAATGCCTTCCACTTGAGTATATCCTTGAGCAACGAGACGAGCTTTGTTTCTGACAACTTTACCATGCTCATCTTGTTTGTTGCGGTATATCCATTTGGTGCCTATTATGTTGTGCTTCCGTGGATCAGGACGCTTAACCAGTTTCCATACATTATTCAGCTCAAACTGTTGAAGCTCTTCTTGCATAGCTTGAATCCATTCAGGTTCCATGAAGGCTTCTTCAACTTTCTTGGGTTCTGATATTGAGACGAATGCGAAGTGCCCATAGAAATTTGCTAGCTGAGTTGCCCTTGAACGAGTGAGTGGATCAGGTGCATTGATGCTGTCAATTATTCTGTCAATCTGCACTTCATTGGCAACACGAGGATGTACAGGGCGAAGACTTTGCTCTTGCTGATCTGTGTTGTTGTTGGGAGGAATGTCTTCAGGCTGAGCATTGTCTTCATGTTGATCAGGTGCTGAGATGATAAGTTCTTCTTCAGGATGAGCTTCAGAAGGTATAATCTCTCCAGTTCCCATTAGCTTGATTGATTCACTAGCTGGAATCTCATCTAGCACATTTGGCAGTTGCTCTCTTTGTGAACCATTTGTCTCATCGAACCGCACATCCACTGTTTCAACCACTTTGTAATGAAAGAGATTGAAGACTCTGTAGGAGTGCGAATCCTTTCCATATCCAAGCATAAAGCCCTCATGTGCTTTTGGTGCAAACTTTGAGGTGTGGTGTGGGTCCTTGATCCAGCACCTTGCGCCAAATACTCTGAAGTAACTGACATTTGGCTTCTTGCCAGTTAGGAGTTCATAAGATGTCTTGTTCAGAAGCTTGCATGCCTGCAGGTC